>NW_027099374.1:0-56000 GCF_031753505.1 Anomalospiza imberbis
GTTCTGGTCCATACTGGTCCGTAGTGGTCCGTACTGGTCCGTACTGGTCCATAGTGGTCCGTACTGGTCCCTACTGGTCCGTACTGGTCCCTACTGGCCCATTACTGGTCCGTTCTGGTACGATCTGTTCCATATTGGTCCGTACTGGTCCGTCCTGGTCTGTACTGGTCCATACAGGTCCGTTGTGGCCCGCACTGGTCCATAGTGGTCCGTACTGGTCCGTTCTGGTCCGTACTGGTCCATCGTGTTCAGTGCTGGTCCATACTGGTCCATACTGGTCTGTTCTGGTCCGCACTGGTCCATACTGGTACGTTCTGTTCCATAGTGGTCCGTACTAGTCCGTACTTGTCCGTTCTGTTCCGCACTGGTCCGCTCTAATCCATACTGGTCCGTTCTGGTCCATACTGTTCCGTACTGGTCCGTTCTGGTCCGTACTGGTCCATCGTGTTCCGTGCTGGTCCATACTGGTCCATACTGGTCCGTTCTAGTCCGCACTGGTCCATACTGGTACGTTCTGTTCCATAGTGGTCTGTACTGGTCCGTACTGGTCTGTTCTGGTCCGCAATGGTCCATACTTGTCCATACTGGTCCGTACTGGTCCGCACTCGTACATACTGGTCCATACTGCTCCGTACTGCCCCCTAGTGGTCCGTACTGGTCACTAGTAGTCCGTACTGGTCCATACTGGTCCGTTCTGCTCCGTACTGGTCCATAGTGGTCCGTACTGGTCCATTCTGGTCCGTACTGGTCCATAGTGTTCCGTGCTGGTCCATACTGGTCCATACTGGTCCGTTCTGGTCCGCACTGGTCCATACTGGTACGTTCTGTTCCATAGTGGTCCGTACTAGTCCGTACTTGTCCGTTCTGTTCCGCACTGGTCCGCACTGGTCCATACTGGTCCGCACTGGTCCATACTGGTCCGTACTGGTCCGTACTGGTCTGTTCTGGTCCGCACTGGTCCATACTAGTCCGTTCTGGTCCGTACTGTTCCATAGTGGTCCGTACTGGTCCGTTCTGATCTGTACTGGTCCATACTGGTCCGTACTGGTCCGTTCTTGTCCGTACTGGTCCATAGTGTTCCATACTGGTCCCTACCGGTCCGTACTGGTCTCTACCAGTCCGTACTGGTCCGTTCTGGTACGTTCTGTTCCATAGTGGTCCGTACTAGTCCATACTGGTCGGTTCTGGTCCGCACTGGTCCTCACTGGTCCATACTGGTCCGTCCTGGTCCGTACTGGTCCATACTGATCCGTACTGCCCCCTTGTGGTCCGTACTGGTCCCTAGTATTCCGTACTGGTCCGTACTGGTCCGTTCTGGTCCATACTGGTCCGCACTGGTCCGCACTGGTCCATACCTGTCCGCACTGGTCCATACTGGTCCGTACTGGTCCGCACTGGTCTGTTCTGGTCCGCACTGGTCCATACTGGTCCGTACTGGTCCGTTCTGCTCCGTACTGGTCTGTTCTGGTCCGCACTGGTCCGTACTGGTCCGTAGTGTTCCCTATTGGTCCGTTCTGGTCCGTACTGGTCCATACTGGTCCATACTGGTCCATACTGGTCCATACTGGTCCATACTGGTCCGTACTGGTCCGCACTGGTCCATACTGGTCCGCACTGGTCCATACTGGTCCGTACTGGTCCGTACTGGTCCGTTCTGGTCGGCACTGGTCCATACTGGTCCGTACTGGTCCGATCTGGTCCGTATTGGTCCGTCCTGTTCCGTATTGGTCCCTACCGATCCATACTGGTCCATACTGGTCCATACTGGTCCGTTCTGGTCCGCACTGGTCCATACTGGTCCGTACTGCTCCATACTGGTCCGTTCTGGTCCGTACTGGTCCATAGTGGTCCGTACTGGTCCATACTGGTCCGTACTGGTCCGTCCTGGTCCGTATTGGTCCTTAATGATCCATACTGGTCCATACTGGTCCATACTGGTCCGTTCTGGTCCGCACTGGTCCATACTGGTCCGTACTGGTCCATACTGGTCCATACTGGTCCATACTGGTCCATTCTCTTCTGTACTGGTCCCTACTGGTCCGTAGTGGTCCCTATTGTTCCGTTGTGGTCCGCACTGGTCCATACTGGTCCATACTGCTCCGTACTGCCCCCTAGTGATCCATACTGGTCACTAGTAGTCCGTAGTGGTCCGTACTGGTCCGTTCTGCTCCGTACTGGTTTATAGTGGTCCGTACTGGTCCGTTCTGGTCCGTACGGGTCCATAGCGGTCCGTACTGTCCCTACTGGTCCGTACTGGTCCGCTCTGGTCCATACTGGTCCGTACTGGTCCATACTGGTCGTACTGGTCCACAATGGTCCGTTCCAGTCCGCACTGGTCCATACTGGTCCGTACTGGTCCGCACAAGTCCATACTGGTCCGTACTGGTCCGTACTGGTCCGTACTGGTCCGCTCTAATCCATACTGGTCCGTACTGGTCCATACTGGTCCGTACTGGTCCGTTCTGGTCCGTACTGGTCCATACTAGTCCGTACTGGTCCGTATTGGTCCCTACTGGTCCATACTGGTCCATACGGGTCCGTACTGGTCCACATTGTTCGGTACTGGTCCATACTGGTCCGTACTGGTCCGTTCTGGTCCGTACTGGTCCATCGTGTCCGTGCTGGTCCATACTGGTCCATACTGGTCCGTTCTGGTCCGTACTGGTCCATAGTGGTCCGTACTGGTCCGTTCTGGTCCGTACGGGTCCATAGCGGTCCGTACTGTCCCTACTGGTCCGTACTGGTCCGCTTTGGTCCATACTGGTCCGTACTGGTCCATACTGGTCCGTACTGGTCCATACTGGTCCATTCTCGTCTGTACTGGTCCGTACTGGTCCGTAGTGGTCCCTATTGGTCCGTTGTGGTCCGCACTGGTCCATACTGGTCCATACTGCTCCGTACTGCCCCCTAGTGATCCATACTGGTCACTAGTAGTCCGTAGTGGTCCGTACTGGTCCGTTCTGCTCCGTACGGGTCCATAGTGGTCCATACTTGTCCGTACTGGTCTGCCCTTGTCCATACTGGTCCGTACTGTTCCGCACTCGTCCATACTGGTCCATAGTGCTCCGTACTGCCCCCTAGTGGTCCGTACTGGTCACTAGTAGTCCGTACTGGTCCGTACTGGTCCGTTCTGCTCCGTACTGGTCCATAGTGGTCCGTACTGGTCCATTCTGGTCCCTACTGGTCCATCGTGTTCAGTGCTGGTCCATACTGGTCCATACTGGTCCGTTCTGTTCCGCACTGGTCCATACTGGTACGTTCTGTTCCATAGTGGTCCGTACTAGTCCGTGCTTGTCCGTTCTGTTCCGCACTGGTCCGCACTGGTCCATACTGATCCGCACTGGTCCATACTGGTCCGTACTGGTCCGTACTGGTCTGTTCTGGTCCGCAATGGTCCATACTGGTCCGTACTGGTCCGTACTGTTCCATAGTGGTCCGTACTGGTCCGTTCTGATCTGTACTGGTCCATACTGGTCCGTACTGGTCCGTTCTTGTCCGTACTGGTCCATAGTGTTCCGTACTGGTCCCTACCGGTCCGTACTGGTCCCTACCAGTCCGTACTGGTCCGTTCTGGTACGTTCTGTTCCATAGTGGTCCGTACTAGTCCGTACTGGTCGGTTCTGGTCCGCACTGGTCCTCACTGGTCCATACTGGTCCGTACTGGTCCGTACTGGTCCATACTGCTCCGTACTGCCCCCTTGTGGTCCGTACTGGTCCCTAGTATTCCGTACTGCTCCGTACTGGTCCGTTCTGCTCCGTACTGGTCCATAGTGGTCCGTACTGGTCTATTCTGGTCCGTACTGGTCCATAGTGTTCCGTGCTGGTCCGTACTGGTCCGTTCTGGTCTGCCCTTGTCCATACTGGTCCGTACTGGTCCGCACTGTCCATACTGGGTCCATACTGCTCCGTACTGGTCCGTACCGGTCCATACCGGTCCATACTGGTCCGTACTGGTCCGTACTGGTCTGCCCTTGTCCATACTGGTCCGTACTGGTCCGCACTGGTCCATACTGGTCCGTAGTGCTCCGTACTGCCCCCTAGTGGTCCGTACTGGTCACTAGTAGTCCGTACTGGTCTGTACTGGTCCGTTCTGCTCCGTACTGGTCCATAGTGGTCCATTCTGGTCCGTACTGGTCCATAGTGTTCCGTGCTGGTCCATACTGGTCCATACTGGTCTGTTCTGGTCCGCACTGGTCCATACTGGTCCGTTCTGTTCCATAGTGGTCCGCACTAGTCCGTACTTGTCCGTTCTGTTCCGCACTGGTCCGCACTGGTCCATACTGGTCCGCACTGGTCCATACTGGTCCGTACTGGTCCGTACTGGTCTGTTCTGGTCCGCACTGGTCCATACTGGTCCGTTCCGGTCCGTACTGTTCCATAGTGGTCCGTACTGGTCCATTCTGGCCCGTACTGGTCCATAGTGGTCCGTACTGGTCCGTTCTGGTCCGTACTGGTCCATACTGGTCCGTAGTGTTCCCTACCGGTCCGTACTGGTCCCTACCAGTCCGTACTGGTCCGTTCTGGTACGTTCTGTTCCATAGTGGTCCGTACTAGTCCGTACTGGTCGGTTCTGGTCCGCACTGGTCCTCACTGGTCCATACTGGTCCGTCCTGGTCCGTACTGGTCCATACTGCTCCAGACTGCCCCCTTGTGGTCCGTACTGGTCCCTAGTATTCCGAACTGCTCCGTACTGGTCCGTTCTGCTCCGTACTGGTCCATAGTGGTCCGTACTGGTCTATTCTGGTCCGTAATGGTCCATAGTGTTCCGTGCTGGTCCGTACTGGTCCGTTCTGGTCTGCCCTTGTCCATACTGGTCCGTACTGGTCCGCACTGGTCCATACTGGTCCATACTGGTCCGTACTGGTCCGTACCGGTCCATACCGGTCCATACTGGTCGTACTGATCCGTACTTGTCTGCCCTTGTCCATACTGCTCCGTACTGGTCCGCACTGGTCCATACTGGTCCATAGTGCTCCGTACTGCCCCCTAGTGGTCCGTACTGGTCACTAGTAGTCCGTACTGCTCCGTACTGGTCTGTTCTGGTCCGCACTGGTCCATACTGGTCCGTACTGGTCCGATCTGGTCCGTACTGGTCTGTTCTGGTCCGCACTGGCCCGTACTGGTCCGTAGTGTTCCCTATTGGTCCGTTCTGGTCCGTACTGGTCCATACTGGTCCATACTGGTCCGTACTGGTCCGTACTGGTCCATACTGGTCCATACTAGTCTGCACTGGTCCATACTGGTCCGCACTGGTCCATACTGGTCCGTACTGGTCCGTACTGGTCTGTTCTGGTCGGCACTGGTCCATACTGGTCCGTACTGGTCCGTTCTGCTCCGTACTGGTCTGTTCTGGTCCGCACTGGTCCGTACTGGTCCGTAGTGTTCCCTATTGGTCCGTTCTGGTCCGTACTGGTCCATACTGGTCCATACTGGTCCATACTGGTCCATACTGGTCCATACTGGTCCGTACTGGTCCGCACTGGTCCATACTGGTCCGCACTGGTCCATACTGGTCCGTACTGGTCCGTACTGGTCCGTTCTGGTCGGCACTGGTCCATACTGGTCCGTACTGGTCCGATCTGGTCCGTATTGGTCCGTCCTGTTCCGTATTGGTCCCTACCGATCCATACTGGTCCATACTGGTCCATACTGGTCCCGTTCTGGTCCGCACTGGTCCATACTGGTCCGTACTGCTCCATACTGGTCCGTTCTGGTCCGTACTGGTCCATAGTGGTCCGTACTGGTCCATACTGGTCCGTACTGGTCCGTCCTGGTCCGTATTGGTCCTTAATGATCCATACTGGTCCATACTGGTCCATACTGGTCCGTTCTGGTCCGCACTGGTCCATACTGGTCCGTACTGGTCCATACTGGTCCATACTGGTCCATACTGGTCCATTCTCTTCTGTACTGGTCCCTACTGGTCCGTAGTGGTCCCTATTGTTCCGTTGTGGTCCGCACTGGTCCATACTGGTCCATACTGCTCCGTACTGCCCCCTAGTGATCCATACTGGTCACTAGTAGTCCGTAGTGGTCCGTACTGGTCCGTTCTGCTCCGTACTGGTTTATAGTGGTCCGTACTGGTCCGTTCTGGTCCGTACGGGTCCATAGCGGTCCGTACTGTCCCTACTGGTCCGTACTGGTCCGCTCTGGTCCATACTGGTCCGTACTGGTCCATACTGGTCCGTACTGGTCCACAATGGTCCGTTCCAGTCCGCACTGGTCCATACTGGTCCGTACTGGTCCGCACAAGTCCATACTGGTCCGTACTGGTCCGTACTGGTCCGTACTGGTCCGCTCTAATCCATACTGGTCCGTACTGGTCCATACTGGTCCGTACTGGTCCGTTCTGGTCCGTACTGGTCCATACTAGTCCGTACTGGTCCGTATTGGTCCCTACTGGTCCATACTGGTCCATACGGGTCCGTACTGGTCCACATTGTTCGGTACTGGTCCATACTGGTCCGTACTGGTCCGTTCTGGTCCGTACTGGTCCATCGTGTTCCGTGCTGGTCCATACTGGTCCATACTGGTCCGTTCTGGTCCGTACTGGTCCATAGTGGTCCGTACTGGTCCGTTCTGGTCGTACGGGTCCATAGCGGTCCGTACTGTCCCTACTGGTCCGTACTGGTCCGCTTTGGTCCATACTGGTCCGTACTGGTCCATACTGGTCCGTACTGGTCCATACTGGTCCATTCTCGTCTGTACTGGTCCGTACTGGTCCGTAGTGGTCCCTATTGGTCCGTTGTGGTCCGCACTGGTCCATACTGGTCCATACTGCTCCGTACTGCCCCCTAGTGATCCATACTGGTCACTAGTAGTCCGTAGTGGTCCGTACTGGTCCGTTCTGCTCCGTACGGGTCCATAGTGGTCCATACTTGTCCGTACTGGTCTGCCCTTGTCCATACTGGTCCGTACTGTTCCGCACTCGTCCATACTGGTCCATAGTGCTCCGTACTGCCCCCTAGTGGTCCGTACTGGTCACTAGTAGTCCGTACTGGTCCGTACTGGTCCGTTCTGCTCCGTACTGGTCCATAGTGGTCCGTACTGGTCCATTCTGGTCCCTACTGGTCCATCGTGTTCAGTGCTGGTCCATACTGGTCCATACTGGTCCGTTCTGTTCCGCACTGGTCCATACTGGTACGTTCTGTTCCATAGTGGTCCGTACTAGTCCGTGCTTGTCCGTTCTGTTCCGCACTGGTCCGCACTGGTCCATACTGATCCGCACTGGTCCATACTGGTCCGTACTGGTCCGTACTGGTCTGTTCTGGTCCGCAATGGTCCATACTGGTCCGTACTGGTCCGTACTGTTCCATAGTGGTCCGTACTGGTCCGTTCTGATCTGTACTGGTCCATACTGGTCCGTACTGGTCCGTTCTTGTCCGTACTGGTCCATAGTGTTCCGTACTGGTCCCTACCGGTCCGTACTGGTCCCTACCAGTCCGTACTGGTCCGTTCTGGTACGTTCTGTTCCATAGTGGTCCGTACTAGTCCGTACTGGTCGGTTCTGGTCCGCACTGGTCCTCACTGGTCCATACTGGTCCGTACTGGTCCGTACTGGTCCATACTGCTCCGTACTGCCCCCTTGTGGTCCGTACTGGTCCCTAGTATTCCGTACTGCTCCGTACTGGTCCGTTCTGCTCCGTACTGGTCCATAGTGGTCCGTACTGGTCTATTCTGGTCCGTACTGGTCCATAGTGTTCCGTGCTGGTCCGTACTGGTCCGTTCTGGTCTGCCCTTGTCCATACTGGTCCGTACTGGTCCGCACTGGTCCATACTGGTCCATACTGCTCCGTACTGGTCCGTACCGGTCCATACCGGTCCATACTGGTCCGTACTGGTCCGTACTGGTCTGCCCTTGTCCATACTGGTCCGTACTGGTCCGCACTGGTCCATACTGGTCCGTAGTGCTCCGTACTGCCCCCTAGTGGTCCGTACTGGTCACTAGTAGTCCGTACTGGTCTGTACTGGTCCGTTCTGCTCCGTACTGGTCCATAGTGGTCCATTCTGGTCCGTACTGGTCCATAGTGTTCCGTGCTGGTCCATACTGGTCCATACTGGTCTGTTCTGGTCCGCACTGGTCCATACTGGTCCGTTCTGTTCCATAGTGGTCCGCACTAGTCCGTACTTGTCCGTTCTGTTCCGCACTGGTCCGCACTGGTCCATACTGGTCCGCACTGGTCCATACTGGTCCGTACTGGTCCGTACTGGTCTGTTCTGGTCCGCACTGGTCCATACTGGTCCGTTCCGGTCCGTACTGTTCCATAGTGGTCCGTACTGGTCCATTCTGGCCCGTACTGGTCCATAGTGGTCCGTACTGGTCCGTTCTGGTCCGTACTGGTCCATACTGTCCCGTAGTGTTCCCTACCGGTCCGTACTGGTCCCTACCAGTCCGTACTGGTCCGTTCTGGTACGTTCTGTTCCATAGTGGTCCGTACTAGTCCGTACTGGTCGGTTCTGGTCCGCACTGGTCCTCACTGGTCCATACTGGTCCGTCCTGGTCCGTACTGGTCCATACTGCTCCAGACTGCCCCCTTGTGGTCCGTACTGGTCCCTAGTATTCCGAACTGCTCCGTACTGGTCCGTTCTGCTCCGTACTGGTCCATAGTGGTCCGTACTGGTCTATTCTGGTCCGTAATGGTCCATAGTGTTCCGTGCTGGTCCGTACTGGTCCGTTCTGGTCTGCCCTTGTCCATACTGGTCCGTACTGGTCCGCACTGGTCCATACTGGTCCATACTGGTCCGTACTGGTCCGTACCGGTCCATACCGGTCCATACTGGTCCGTACTGATCCGTACTTGTCTGCCCTTGTCCATACTGCTCCGTACTGGTCCGCACTGGTCCATACTGGTCCATAGTGCTCCGTACTGCCCCCTAGTGGTCCGTACTGGTCACTAGTAGTCCGTACTGCTCCGTACTGGTCTGTTCTGGTCCGCACTGGTCCATACTGGTCCGTACTGGTCCGATCTGGTCCGTACTGGTCTGTTCTGGTCCGCACTGGCCCGTACTGGTCCGTAGTGTTCCCTATTGGTCCGTTCTGGTCCGTACTGGTCCATACTGGTCCATACTGGTCCGTACTGGTCCGTACTGGTCCATACTGGTCCATACTAGTCTGCACTGGTCCATACTGGTCCGCACTGGTCCATACTGGTCCGTACTGGTCCGTACTGGTCTGTTCTGGTCGGCACTGGTCCATACTGGTCCGTACTGGTCCGATCTGGTCCGTACTGGTCCGTTCTGGTCCATACTGGTCCGTAGTGGCCCGTACTGGTCCGTACTGGTCCGTAGAGTTCCCTATTGGTCCGTTCTGCTCCGTACTGGTCCATACTGGTCCGTACTGGTCCATAGTGGTCCGTACTGGTCCATACTGGTCCGTACTGGTCCGTCCTGGTCCGTATTGGTCCCTACTGATCCATACTGGTCCATACTGGTCCGTACTGGTCCGTCCTGGTCCGTACTGGTCTGTTATGGTCCGCACTGGTCCATACTGGACCATAGTAGTCCGTACTCGTCCGTACTGGTCTGTTCTGGTCCCCACTGGTCCGTACTGGTCCATACTGTTCCCTATTGGTCCGTTCTGGTCCGTACTGGTCCGTACTGGTCCATACTGGTCCATACTGGTCCGTTCTTGTCCATACAGGTCCGTACTGGTCCATACTGGTCCATACTGGTCCGTACTGGTCCATAGTGGTCCGTACTGGTCCATACTGGTCCGTACTGGTCCGTCCTGGTCCGTATTGGTCCTTACTGATCCATACTGGTCCATACTGGTCCATACTGGTCCGTTCTGATCCGCACTGGTCCATACTGCTCCGTACTGGTCCATACTGGTCCGTACTGGTCCATACTGGTCCATTCTCGTCTGTACTGGTCCGTACTGGTCCGTAGTGGTCCCTATTGGTCCGTTGTGGTCCGCACTGGTCCATACTGGTCCATACTGCCCTGTACTGCCCCCTAGTGATCCATACTGGTCACTAGTAGTCCGTCCTGGTCCGTATTGGTCCTTACTGATCCATACTGGTCCATACTGGTCCATACTGGTCCGTACTGGTCCGCACTGGTCCATACTGCTCCGTACTGGTCCATACTGGTCCGTACTGGTCCATACTGGTCCATTCTCGTCTGTACTGGTCCGCACTGGTCCGTAGTGGTCCCTATTGGTCCGTTGTGGTCCGCACTGGTCCATACTGGTCCATACTGCTCCGTACTGCCCCCTAGTGATCCATACTGGTCACTAGTAGTCCATAGTGGTCCGTACTGGTCCGTTCTGGTCCGTACGGGTCCATAGCAGTCCGTACTGTCCCTACTGGTCCGTACTGGTCCGCTCTGGTCCATACTGGTCCGTACTGGTCCATACTGGTCCGTACTGGTCCACAATGGTCCGTTCCAGTCCGCACTGGTCCATACTGGTCCGTACTGGTCCGCACTGGTCCATACTGGTCCGTACTGGTCCGTACTGGTCCGTACAGGTCCGCTCTAATCCATACTGGTCCGTACTGGTCCATACTGGTCCGTACTGGTCCGTTCTGGTCCGTACTGGTCCATACTAGTCCGTACTGGTCCGTATTGGTCCCTACTGGTCCATACTGGTCCATACGGGTCCGTTCTGGTCCGCACTGGTCCATACTGGTCCGTACTGGTCCACATTGGTCGGTACTGGTCCATACTGGTCCGTACTGGTCCGTTCTGGTCCATACTGGTCCGTAGTGGTCCGTACTGGTCCGTACTGGTCCATACTGGTCCGTACTGGTCCCTACTGGTCCGTACTGGTCCGTACTGGCCCATACTGGTCCGTTCTGGTACGTTCTGTTCCATATTGGTCCGTACTGGTCCGTCCTGGTCTGTACTGGTCCATACAGGTCCGTTGTGGCCCGCACTGGTCCATACTGGTCCGTACTGGTCCGTTCTGGTCCGTACTGGTCCATCGTGTTCAGTGCTGGTCCATACTGGTCCATACTGGTCTGTTCTGGTCCGCACTGGTCCATACTGGTACGTTCTGTTCCATAGTGGTCCGTACTAGTCCGTACTTGTCCGTTCTGTTCCGCACTGGTCCGCACTGGTCCATACTGGTCCGCACTGGTCCATACTGGTCCGTACTGGTCCGTACTGGTCTGTTCTGGTCCGCAATGGTCCATACTTGTCCGTACTGGTCCGTTCTGGTCCATACTGTTCCGTACTGGTCCGTTCTGGTCCGTACTGGTCCATCGTGTTCCGTGCTGGTCCATACTGGTCCATACTGGTCCGTTCTGGTCCGCACTGGTCCGTACTGGTCTGTACTGGTCCGCAATGGTCCATACTTGTCCGTACTGGTCCGTTCAGGTCCATACTGGTCCGCACTGGTCCGTACTGGTCCGTCCTGGTCCGTATTGGTCCGTCCTGGTCCGTATTGGTCCCTACTGATCCATACTGGTCCATACTGGTCCGTTCTGGTCCGCACTGGTCCATACTGGTCCGTACTGGTCCATACTGGTCCATACTGGTCCGTACTGGTCCATAGTGGTCCGCACTGGTCCATACTGGTCTGTACTGGTCCATACTGGTCCGTATTGTTCCCTACTGATCCATACTGGTCCATACTGGTCCATACTGGTCCGTTCTGGTCCGCACTGGTCCATACTGGTCCGTACTGGTCCATACTGGTCCGTACTGGTCCGTACTGGTCCATACTGGTCCATACTAGTCCATACTTGTCCGTAGTGGTCCCTATTGGTCCGTTCTGGTCCGTACTGGTCCGTACTGGTCCGTCCTGGTCTGTTCTGGTCCATACCGGTCCGTTCTGGTCCGCACTGGTCCATACTGTTCCGCAATGGTCCGTACTGGTCCGTACTGGCCCGTACTGGTCCGTACTGGTCCGTACTGGTCCATACTGGTCCATACTGGTCCATACTGGTCCGTACTGGTCCGTACCGGTCCATACCGGTCCATACTGGTCCGTACTGGTCCGTACTGGTCTGCCCTTGTCCATACTGGTCCGTACTGTTCCGCACTCGTCCATACTGGTCCATAGTGCTCCGTACTGCCCCCTAGCGGTCCGTACTGGTCACTAGTAGTCCGTACTGGTCCGTACTGGTCCGTTCTGCTCCGTACTGGTCCATAGTGGTCCGTACTGGTCCATTCTGGTCCCTACTGGTCCATCGTGTTCAGTGCTGGTCCATACTGGTCCATACTGGTCCGTTCTGTTCCGCACTGGTCCATACTGGTACGTTCTGTTCCATAGTGGTCCGTACTAGTCCGTGCTTGTCCGTTCTGTTCCGCACTGGTCCGCACTGGTCCATACTGGTCCGCACTGGTCCATACTGGTCCGTACTGGTCCGTAATGGTCTGTTCTGGTCCGCAATGGTCCATACTGGTCCGTTCTGGTCCGTACTGTTCCATACTGGTCCGTACTGGTCCGTTCTGATCTGTACTGGTCCATACTGGTCCGTACTGGTCCGTTCTTGTCCGTACTGGTCCATAGTGTTCCGTACTGGTCCCTACCGGTCCGTACTGGTCCCTACCAGTCCGTACTGGTCCGTTCTGGTACGTTCTGTTCCATAGTGGTCCGTACTAGTCCGTACTGGTCGGTTCTGGTCCGCACTGGTCCTCACTGGTCCATACTGGTCCGTACTGGTCCGTACTGGTCCATACTGCTCCATACTGCCCCCTTGTGGTCTGTACTGGTCCCTAGTATTCCGTACTGCTCCGTACTGGTCCGTTCTGCTCCGTACTGGTCCATAGTGGTCCGTACTGGTCTATTCTGGTCCGTACTGGTCCATAGTGTTCCGTGCTGGTCCGTACTGGTCCGTTCTGGTCTGCCCTTGTCGATACTGGTCCGTACTGGTCCGCACTGGTCCATACTGGTCCATACTGGTCCGTACTGGTCCGTACCGGTCCATACCGGTCCATACTGGTCCGTACTGGTCCGTACTGGTCTGCCCTTGTCCATACTGGTCCGTACTGGTCCGTACTGGTCCATACTGGTCCGTAGTGCTCCGTACTGCCCCCTAGTGGTCCGTACTGGTCACTAGTAGTCCGTACTGGTCCGTACTGGTCCGTTCTGCTCCGTACTGGTCCATAGTGGTCCATTCTGGTCCGTACTGGTCCATAGTGTTCCGTGCTGGTCCATACTGGTCCATACTGGTCTGTTCTGGTCCGCACTGGTCCATACTGGTCCGTTCTGTTCCATAGTGGTCCGCACTAGTCCGTACTTGTCCGTTCTGTTCCGCACTGGTCCGCACTGGTCCATACTGGTCCGCACTGGTCCATACTGGTCCGTACTGGTCCGTACTGGTCTGTTCTGGTCCGCACTGGTCCATACTGGCCCGTTCCGGTCCGTACTGTTCCATAGTGGTCCGTACTGGTCCATTCTGGCCCGTACTGGTCCATACTGGTCCGTACTGGTCCATACTGGTCCGTACTGGTCCATACTGGTCCGTAGTGTTCCCTACCGGTCCGTACTGGTCCCTACCAGTCCGTACTGGTCCGTTCTGGTACGTTCTGTTCCATAGTGGTCCGTACTAGTCCGTACTGGTCGGTTCTGGTCCGCACTGGTCCTCACTGGTCCATACTGGTCAGTCCTGGTCCGTACTGGTCCATACTGCTCCGTACTGCCCCCTTGTGGTCCGCACTGGTCCCTAGTATTCCGAACTGCTCCGTACTGGTCCGTTCTGCTCCGTACTGGTCCATAGTGGTCCGTACTGGTCTATTCTGGTCCGTAATGGTCCATAGTGTTCCGTGCTGGTCCGTACTGGTCCGTTCTGGTCTGCCCTTGTCCATACTGGTCCGTACTGGTCCGCACTGGTCCATACTGGTCCGTACTGGTCCGTATTGGTCCCTACTGATCCGTACTGGTCCATAGTGGTCCGTACTGGTCCATACTGGTCCGTACTGCTCCGTCCTGGTCCGTATTGGTCCCTACTGATCCATACTGGTCCATACTGGTCCGTACTGGTCCGTCCTGGTCCGTACTGGTCTGTTATGGTCCGCACTGCTCCATACTGGACCATAGTGGTCCGTACTCGTCCGTACTGGTCTGTTCTGGTCCCCACTGGTCCGTACTGGTCCATACTGTTCCCTATTGGTCCGTTCTGGTCCGTTCTGGTCCGTACTGGTCCATACTGGTCCATACTAGTCCGTACTGGTCCATACTGGTCCATACTGGTCCGTTCTGGACCGTCCTGGTCCGTACTGGTCCGTTCTGGTCCGTACTGGTCCATACCAGTCCGTACTGGTCCGTACTGGTCCCTACTGGTCCATACTGGTCCATACGGGTCCGTTCTGGTCCGCACTGGTCCATACTGGTCCGTACTGGTCCACATTGGTCGGTGCTGGTCCGCACTGGTCCGTACTGGTCCGTTCTGGTCCATACTGGTCCGTAGTGGTCCGTACTGGTCCGTACTGGTCCATAGTGGTCCGTACTGGTCCCTACTGGTCCGTACTGGTCCCTACTGGCCCATACTGGTCCGTTCTGGTACGATCTGTTCCATATTGGTCCGTACTGGTCCGTCCTGGTCTGTACTGGTCCATACAGGTCCGTTGTGGCCCGCACTGGTCCATAGTGGTCCGTACTGGTCCGTTCTGGTCCGTACTGGTCCATCGTGTTCAGTGCTGGTCCATACTGGTCCATACTGGTCTGTTCTGGTCCGCACTGGTCCATACTGGTACGTTCTGTTCCATAGTGGTCCGTACTAGTCCGTACTTGTCCGTTCTGTTCCGCACTGGTCCGCACTGGTCCATACTGGTCCGCACTGGTCCATACTGGTACGTTCTGTTCCATAGTGGTCCGTACTAGTCCGTACTTGTCCGTTCTGTTCCGCACTGGTCCGCACTGGTCCATACTGGTCCGCACTGGTCCATACTGGTCCGTACTGGTCCGTACTGGTCTGTTCTGGTCCGCACTGGTCCATACTGGTCCGTTCTGGTCCGTACTGGTCCATACTGGTCCGTACTGCTCCGTCCTGGTCCGTATTGGTCCCTACTGATCCATACTGGTCCATACTGGTCCGTACTGGTCCGTCCTGGTCCGTACTGGTCTGTTATGGTCCGCACTGCTCCATACTGGACCATAGTGGTCCGTACTCGTCCGTACTGGTCTGTTCTGGTCCCCACTGGTCCGTACTGGTCCATACTGTTCCCTATTGGTCCGTTCTGGTCTGTTCTGGTCCGTACTGGTCCATACTGGTCCATACTAGTCCGTACTGGTCCATACTGGTCCATACTGGTCCGTTCTGGACCGTCCTGGTCCGTACTGGTCCGTTCTGGTCCGTACTGGTCCATACTGGTCCATACTGGTCCGTACTGGTCCCTACTGGTCCATACTGGTCCGTACTGGTCCACATTGGTCGGTGCTGGTCCGCACTGGTCCGTACTGGTCCGTTCTGGTCCATACTGGTCCGTAGTGGTCCGTACTGGTCCGTACTGGTCCATAGTGGTCCGTACTGGTCCCTACTGGTCCGTACTGGTCCCTACTGGCCCATACTGGTCCGTTCTGGTACGATCTGTTCCATATTGGTCCGTACTGGTCCGTCCTGGTCTGTACTGGTCCATACAGGTCCGTTGTGGCCCGCACTGGTCCATACTGGTCCGTACTGGTCCGTTCTGGTCCGTACTGGTCCATCGTGTTCAGTGCTGGTCCATACTGGTCCATACTGGTCTGTTCTGGTCCGCACTGGTCCATACTGGTACGTTCTGTTCCATAGTGGTCCGTACTAGTCCGTACTTGTCCGTTCTGTTCCGCACTGGTCCGCTCTAATCCATACTGGTCCGTTCTGGTCCATACTGTTCCGTACTGGTCCGTTCTGGTCCGTACTGGTCCATCGTGTTCCGTGCTGGTCCATACTGGTCCATACTGGTCCGTTCATGTCCGCACTGGTCCATACTGGTACGTTCTGTTCCATAGTGGTCTGTACTGGTCCGTACTGGTCTGTTCTGGTCCGCAATGGTCCATACTTGTCCATACTGGTCCGTACTGGTCCGCACTCGTACATACTGGTCCATACTGCTCCGTACTGCCCCCTAGTGGTCCGTACTGGTCACTAGTAGTCCGTACTGGTCCATACTGGTCCGTTCTGCTCCGTACTGGTCCATAGTGGTCCGTACTGGTCCATTCTGGTCCGTACTGGTCCATAGTGTTCCGTGCTGGTCCATACTGGTCCATACTGGTCCGTTCTGGTCCGCACTGGTCCATACTGGTACGTTCTGTTCCATAGTGGTCCGTACTAGTCCGTACTTGTCCGTTCTGTTCCGCACTGGTCCGCACTGGTCCATACTGCTCCGCACTGGTCCATACTGGTCCGTACTGGTCCGTACTGGTCTGTTCTGGTCCGCACTGGTCCATACTGGTCCGTTCTGGTCCGTACTGTTCCATAGTGGTCGGTACTGGTCCGTTCTGATCTGTACTGGTCCATACTGGTCCGTACTGGTCCGTTCTTGTCCGTACTGGTCCATAGTGTTCCATACTGGTCCCTACCGGTCCGTACTGGTCTCTACAGTCCGTACTGGTCCGTTCTGGTACGTTCTGTTCCATAGTGGTCCGTACTAGTCCATACTGGTCGGTTCTGGTCCGCACTGGTCCTCACTGGTCCATACTGGTCCGTCCTGGTCCGTACTGGTCCATACTGATCCGTACTGCCCCCTTGTGGTCCGTACTGGTCCCTAGTATTCCGTACTGTTGCGTACTGGTCTATTCTGGTCCGTATTGGTCCATAGTGTTCCGTGCTGGTCCGCACTGGTCCATACTGGTCCATACTGGTCCGTACTGGTCCGTACTGGTCCATACTGGTCCGTACTGGTCCGTACTGGTCCGTACTGGTCCATACCTGTCCGCACTGGTCCATACTGGTCCGTACTGGTCCGCACTGGTCTGTTCTGGTCCGCACTGGTCCATACTGGTCCGTAGTGTCCGTACTGCCCCCTAGTGGTCCGTACTGGTCACTAGTAGTCCGTACTGTCCGTTCTGGTCTCTACTGGTCCATCGTGTTCAGTGCTGGTCCATACTGGTCCATACTGGTCTGTCTGGTCCGCACTGGTCCATACTGGTACGTTCTGTTCCATAGTGGTCCGTACTAGTCCGTACTTGTCCGTTCTGTTCCGCACTGGTCCGCACTGGTCCATACTGGTCCGCACTGGTCCATACTGGTCCGTACTGGTCCGTACTGGTCTGTTCTGGTCCGCACTGGTCCATACTGGTCCGTTCTGGTCCGTACTGTTCCATAGTGGTCCGTACTGGTCCATTCTGGCCCGTACTGGTCCATAGTGGTCCATACTGGTCCGTTCTGGTCCGTACTGGTCCATACTGGTCCGTAGTGTTCCCTACCGGTCCGTACTGGTCCCTACCAGTCCGTACTGGTCCGTTCTGGTACGTTCTGTTCCATAGTGGTCCGTACTGGTCCGTACTGGTAGGTTCTGGTCCGCACTGGTCCTCACTGGTCCATACTGGTCCGTCCAGGTCCGTACTGGTCCACACTGCTCCGTACTGCCCCCTTGTGGTCCGTACTGGTCCCTAGTATTCCGTACTGGTCCGTACTGGTCCGTTCTGGTCCATACTGGTCCGCACTGGTCCGCACTGGTCCATACCTGTCCGCACTGGTCCATACTGGTCCGTACTGGTCCGCACTGGTCTGTTCTGGTCCGCACTGGTCCATACTGGTCCGTACTGGGTCCGTTCTGCTCCGTACTGGTCTGTTCTGGTCCGCACTGGTCCGTACTGGTCCGTAGTGTTCCCTATTGGTCCGTTCTGGTCCGTACTGGTCCATACTGGTCCATACTGGTCCATACTGGTCCATACTGGTCCGTACTGGTCCGCACTGGTCCATACTGGTCCGCACTGGTCCATACTGGTCCGTACTGGTCCGTACTGGTCCGTTCTGGTCGGCACTGGTCCATACTGGTCCGTACTGGTCCGATCTGGTCCGTATTGGTCCGTCCTGTTCCGTATTGGTCCCTACCGATCCATACTGGTCCATACTGGTCCATACTGGTCCGTTCTGGTCCGCACTGGTCCATACTGGTCCGTACTGGTCCATACTGGTCCGTTCTGGTCCGTACTGGTCCATAGTGGTCCGTACTGGTCCATACTGGTCCGTACTGGTCCGTCCTGGTCCGTATTGGTCCTTAATGATCCATACTGGTCCATACTGGTCCATACTGGTCCGTTCTGGTCCGCACTGGTCCATACTGGTCCGTACTGGTCCATACTGGTCCATACTGGTCCATACTGGTCCATTCTCTTCTGTACTGGTCCGTACTGGTCCGTAGTGGTCCCTATTGTTCTGTTGTGGTCCGCACTGGTCCATACTGGTCCATACTGCTCCGTACTGCCCCCTAGTGATCCATACTGGTCACTAGTAGTCCGTAGTGGTCCGTACTGGTCCGTTCTGCTCTGTACTGGTTTATAGTGGTCCGTACTGGTCCGTTCTGGTCCGTACGGGTCCATAGCGGTCCGTACTGTCCCCTACTGGTCCGTACTTGTCCGCTCTGGTCCATACTGGTCCGTACTGGTCCATACTGGTCCGTACTGGTCCACAATGGTCCCGTTCCAGTCCGCACTGGTCCATACTGGTCCGTACTGGTCCGCACAAGTCCATACTGGTCCGTACTGGTCCGTACTGGTCCGTACTGGTCCGCTCTAATCCATACTGGTCCGTACTGGTCCATACTGGTCCGTACTGGTCCGTTCTGGTCCGTACTGGTCCATACTAGTCCGTACTGGTCCGTATTGGTCCCTACTGGTCCCTACTGGTCCATACGGGTCCGTACTGGTCCACATTGTTCGGTACTGGTCCATACTGGTCCGTACTGGTCCGTTCTGGTCCGTACTGGTCCATCGTGTTCCGTGCTGGTCCATACTGGTCCATACTGGTCCGTTCTGGGTCCGCACTGGTCCGTACTGGTCTGTTCTGGTCCGCACTGGTCCATACTTGTCCGTACTGGTCCGTTCTGGTCCATACTGGTCCGCACTGGTCCGCACTGGTCCGTACTGGTCCGCACTGGTCCGTACTGGTCCGTCCTGGTCCGTATTGGTCCGTCCTGGTCCGTATTGGTCCCTACTGATCCATACTGGTCCATACTGGTCCGTTCTGGTCTGCACTGGTCCATACTGGTCCGTACTGGTCCATACTGGTCCGTACTGGTCCATACTGGTCCGTACTGGTCCATAGTGGTCCGTACTGGTCCATAGTGGTCCGTACTGGTCCGTCCTGGTCCGTATTGTTCCCTACTGATCCATACTGGTCCATACTGGTCCGTTCTGGTCTGCACTGGTCCATACTGGTCCGTACTGGTCCATACTGGTCCGTACTGGTCCATACTGGTCCGTACTGGTCCGTAATGGTCCGTACTGGTCCGCTCTAATCCATACTGGTCCGTACTGGTCCATACTGGTCAGTACTGGTCCGTTCTGGTCCGTACTGGTCCATACTAGTCCGTACTGGTCCGTATTGGTCCATACTGGTCCATACTGGTCCGTACTGGTCCATACTGGTCCGCACTGGTCCATACTGGTCTGTACTGGTCTGTTCTGGTCCGCACTGGTCCATACTGGTCCGTACTGGTCCGTACTGGTCCGTTCTGGTCGGCACTGGTCCATACTGGTCCGTACTGGTCCGATCTGGTCCGTATTGGTCCGTCCTGGTCCGTATTGGTCCCTACCGATCCATACTGGTCCATACTGGTCCATACTGGTCCGTTCTGGTCCGTACTGGTCCATACTGGTCCGTACTGGTCCATACTGGTCCATACTGGTCCGTACTGGTCCATACTGGTCCGTACTTGTCCATAGTGGTCCGTACTGGTCCATACTGGTCCGTACTGGTCCGTCCTGGTCCGTATTGGTCCTTACTGATCCATACTGGTCCATACTGGTCCATACTGGTCCGTTCTGGTCCGCACTGGTCCATACTGCTTTGTACTGGTCCATACTGGTCCGTACTGGTCCATACTGGTCCATACTGGTCCGTACTGGTCCATACTGGTCCATTCTCGTCTGTACTGGTCCGTACTGGTCCGTAGTGGTCCCTATTGGTCCGGTTGTGGTCCGCACTGGTCCATACTGGTCCATACTGCTCCGTACTGCCCCCTAGTGATCCATACTGGTCACTAGTAGTCCGTAGTGGTCCGTACTGGTCCGTTCTGCTCCGTACTGGTCCATAGTGGTCCGTACTGGTCCGTTCTGGTCCGTACGGGTCCATAGCGGTCCGTACTGTCCCTACTGGTCCGTACTGGTCCGCTCTGGTCCATACTGGTCCGTACTGGTCCATACTGGTCCGTTCTGGTCCACAATGGTCCGTTCCAGTCCGCACTGGTCCATACTGGTCCGTACTGGTCCGCACAAGTCCATACTGGTCCGTACTGGTCCGTACTGGTCCGTACTGGTCCGCTCTAATCCATACTGGTCCGTACTGGTCCGTTCTGGTCCGTACTGGTCCATACTAGTCCGTACTGGTCCGTATTGGTCCCTACTGGTCCATACTGGTCCATACGGGTCCGTACTGGTCCACATTGGTCGGTACTGGTCCATACTGGTCCGTACTGGTCCGTTCTGGTCCGTACTGGTCCATCGTGTTCCGTGCTGGTCCATACTGGTCCATACTGGTCCGTTCTGGTCCGCACTGGTCCGTACTGGTCTGTTCTGGTCCGCAATGGTCCATACTTGTCCGTACTGGTCCGTTCTGGTCCATACTGGTCCGCACTGGTCCGCACTGGTCCGTACTGGTCCGCACTGGTCCGTACTGGTCCGTCCTGGTCCGTATTGGTCCGTCCTGGTCCGTATTGGTCCCTACTGATCCATACTGGTCCATACTGGTCCGTTCTGGTCTGCACTGGTCCATACTGCTCCGTACTGGTCCATACTGGTCCGTACTGGTCCATACTGGTCCGTACTGGTCCATACTGGTCCGTACTGGTCCATAGTGGTCCGTACTGGTCCGTCCTGGTCCGTATTGGTCCCTACTGATCCATACTGGTCCATACTGGTCCATACTGGTCCGCACTGGTCCGCACTGGTCCATACTGGTCCGTACTGGTCCATACTGGTCCGCACTGGTCCATACTGGTCTGTACTGGTCCGTTCTGGTCCGTACTGGTCTGTTCTGGTCCGCACTGGTCCGTACTGGTCCGTAGTGTTCCCTATTGGTCCGTTCTGGTCCGTACTGGTCCATACTGGTCCATAGTGGTCCGTACTGGTCCATACTGGTCCATACTGGTCCGTCCTGGTCCGCACTGGTCCATACTGGTCCGTACTGGTCCGTACTGGTCCGTTCTGGTCGGCACTGGTCCATACTGGTCCGTAGTGGTCCGATCTGGTCCGTACTGGTCCGTCCTGGTCCGTATTGGTCCTTACTGATCCATACTGGTCCATACTGGTCCATACTGGTCCGTTCTGGTCCGCACTGGTCCATACTGGTCCGTACTGGTCCATACTGGTCCGTACTGGTCCATACTGGTCCATTCTCGTCTGTACTGGTCCGTACTGGTCCCTATTGGTCCCTATTGGTCCGTTGTGGTCCGCACTGGTCCATACTGGTCCATACTGCTCCGTACTGCCCCCTAGTGATCCATACTTGTCACTAGTAGTCCGTAGTGGTCCGTACTGGTCCGTTCTGCTCCGTACTGGTCCATAGTGGTCCGTACTGGTCCGTTCTGGTCCGCACTGGTCCATACTGGTCCATAGTGCTCCGTACTGCCCCCTAGTGGTCCGTACTGGCTACTAGTAGTCCGTACTGCTCCGTGCTGGTCGTTCTGCTCCGTACTGGTCCATAGTGGTCCGTACTGGTCTATTCTGGTCCGTAATGGTCCATAGTGTTCCGTGCTGGTCCGTACTGGTCCGTTCTGGTCTGCCCTTGTCCATACTGGTCCGCACTGGTCCGCACTGGTCCATACCTGTCCGCACTGGTCCGTACTGGTCCGTACTGGTCCGTACTGGTCTGTTCTGGTCCGCACTGGTCCATACTGGTCCGTAGTGGTCCGTTCTGCTCCGTACTGGTCTGTTCTGGTCCGCACTGGTCCGTACTGGTCCGTAGTGTTCCCTATTGGTCCGTTCTGGTCCGTACTGGTCCATACTGGTCCATACTGGTCCGTACTGGTCCGTACTGGTCCATACTGGTCCATACTAGTCCGCACTGGTCCATACTGGTCCGCACTGGTCCATACTGGTCCGTACTGGTCCGTACTGGTCTGTTCTGGTCGGCACTGGTCCATACTGGTCCGTACTGGTCCGATCTGGTCCGTACTGGTCCGTTCTGGTCCATACTGGTCCGTAGTGGCCCGTACTGGTCCGTACTGGTCCGTAGAGTTCCCTATTGGTCCGTTCTGCTCTGTACTGGTCCATACTGGTCCGTACTGGTCCATAGTGGTCCGTACTGGTCCATACTGGTCCGTACTGGTCCGTCCTGGTCCGTATTGGTCCCTACTGATCCATACTGGTCCATACTGGTCCGTACTGGTCCGTCCTGGTCCGTACTGGTCTGTTATGGTCCGCACTGGTCCATTACTGGACCCATAGTGGTCCGTACTCGTCCGTACTGGTCCGTACTGGTCCATACTGGTCCGTACTGGTCCGTAATGGTCCGTACTGGTCCGCTCTAATCCATACTGGTCCGTACTGGTCCATACTGGTCCATACTAGTCCGTACTGGTCCATACTGGTCCATACTGGTCCGTTCTGGTCCGTCCTGGTCCGTACCGGTCCGTTCTGGTCCGTACTGGTCCATACCAGTCCGTACTGGTCCGTACTGGTCCCTACTGGTCCATACTGGTCCATACGGGTCCGTTCTGGTCCGCACTGGTCTGTACTGGTCTGTTCTGGTCCGCAATGGTCCATACTGGTCCGCACTGGTCCATACTGGTCCGTACTGGTCCGTACTGGTCCGTTCTGTTCCGCACTGGTCCGCACTGGTCCATACTGGTCCGCACTGGTCCATACTGGTCTGTACTGGTCCGTAATGGTCTGTTCTGGTCCGCAATGATCCATACTGGTCCGTTCTGGTCCGTACTGGTCCATACTGGTCCGTAGTGTTCCCTACCGGTCCGTACTGGTCCCTACCAGTCCGTACTGGTCCGTTCTGGTACGTTCTGTTCCATAGTGGTCCGTACTAGTCCGTACTGGTAGGTTCTGGTCCGCACTGGTCCTCACTGGTCCATACTGGTCCGTCCAGGTCCGTACTGGTCCACACTGCTCCGTACTGCCCCCTTGTGGTCCGTACTGGTCCCTAGTATTCCGTACTGGTCCGTACTGGTCCGTTCTGGTCCATACTGGTCCGCACTGGTCCGCACTGGTCCATACCTGTCCGCACTGGTCCATACTGGTCCGTACTGGTCCGTTCTGGTCCGTACTGGTCCATACTGGTCCGTACTGGTCCGTTCTGGTCCGTACTGGTCTGTTCTGGTCCGCACTGGTCCGTACTGGTCCGTAGTGTTCCCTATTGGTCCGTTCTAGTCCGTACTGGTCCATACTGGTCCATACTGGTCCGTTCTGGTCCGCACTGGTCCATACTGTTCCGTTCTGGTCCATACTGGTCCGTACTGGTCCGTACTGGTCCGTTCTGGTCGGCACTGGTCCATACTGGTCCGTACTGGTCCGATCTGGTCCGTATTGGTCCGTCCTGGTCCGTATTGGTCCCTACCGATCCATACTGGTCCATACTGGTCCATAGTGGTCCGTTCTGGTCCGCACTGTTCCATACTGGTCCGTACTGGTCCGTTCTGGTCCGCACTGGTCCATACTGGTCCGTACTGGTCCATACTGGTTCATACTGGTCCATACCGGTCCATAGTGGTCCGTACTGGTCCATACTGGTCCGTACTGGTCCGTCCTGGTCCGTTCTGGTCTGCACTGGTCCATACTGGTCCATACTGGTCCATACTGGTCCGTTCTGGTCTGCACTGGTCCATACTGGTCCATACTGGTCCATACTGGTCCGTACTGGTCCATACTGGTCCATTCTCGTCTGTACTGGTCCGTACTGGTCCGTAGTGGTCCCTATTGGTCCGTTGTGGTCCGCACTGGTCCATACTGGTCCATACTGCCCTGTACTGCCCACTAGTGATCCATACTGGTCACTAGTAGTCCGTCCTGGTCCGTATTGGTCCTTACTGATCCATACTGGTCCATACTGGTCCATACTGGTCCGTTCTGGTCCGCACTGGTCCATACTGCTCCGTACTGGTCCATACTGGTCCGTACTGGTCCGTACTGGTCCATACTGGTCCATTCTCGTCTGTACTGGTCCGTACTGGTCCGTAGTGGTCCCTATTGGTCCGTTGTGGTCCGCACTGGTCCATACTGGTCCATACTGCTCCGTACTGCCCCCTAGTGATCCATACTGGTCACTAGTAGTCCGTAGTGGTCCGTACTGGTCCGTTCTGCTCCGTACGGGTCCATAGTGGTCCGTACTGGTCCGTTCTGGTCCGTACGGGTCCATAGCGGTCCGTACTGTCCCTACTGGTCCGTACTGGTCCGCTCTGGTCCATACTGGTCCGTACTGGTCCATACTGGTCCGTACTGGTCCACAATGGTCCGTTCCAGTCCGCACTGGTCCATACTGGTCCGTACTGGTCCGCACTGGTCCATACTGGTCCGCACTGGTCCATACTGGTCCGTACTGGTCCGTACTGGTCCGTTCTGGTCGGCACTGGTCCATACTGGTCCGTACTGGTCCGATCTGGTCCGTATTGGTCCGTCCTGGTCCGTATTGGTCCCTACCGATCCATACTGGTCCATACTGGTCCATACGGGTCCGTTCTGGTCCGCACTGGTCCATACTGGTCCATACTGGTCCATACTGGTCCATACTGGTCCGTACTGGTCCATAGTGGTCCGTACTGGTCCATACTGGTCCGTACTGGTCCGTCCTGGTCCGTATTGGTCCTTACTGATCCATACTGGTCCATACTGGTCCATACTGGTCCGTTCTGGTCAGCACTGGTCCATACTGCTCCGTACTGGTCCATACTGGTCCGTACTGGTCCATACTGGTCCATTCTCGTCTGTACTGGTCCGTACTGCTCCGTAGTGGTCCCTATTGGTCCGTTGTGGTCCGCACTGGTCCATACTGGTGCATACTGCCCTGTACTGCCCCCTAGTGATCCATACTGGTCACTAGTAGTCCGTCCTGGTCCGTATTGGTCCTTACTGATCCATACTGGTCCATACTGGTCCATACTGGTCCGTTCTGGTCCGCACTGGTCCATACTGCTCCGTACTGGTCCATACTGGTCCGTACTGGTCCATACTGGTCCATTCTCGTCTGTACTGGTCCGTACTGGTCCGTAGTGGTCCCTATTGGTCCGTTGTGGTCCGCACTGGTCCATACTGGTCCATACTGGTCCGTACTGCCCCCTAGTGATCCATACTGGTCACTAGTAGTCCGTAGTGGTCCGTACTGGTCCGTTCTGCTCCGTACGGGTCCATAGTGGTCCGTACTGGTCCGTTCTGGTCCGTACGGGTCCATAGCGGTCCGTACTGTCCCTACTGGTCCGTACTGGTCCGCTCTGGTCCATACTGGTCCGTACTGGTCCATACTGGTCCGTACTGGTCCACAATGGTCCGTTCCAGTCCGCACTGGTCCATACTGGTCCGTACTGGTCCGCACTGGTCCATACTGGTCCGTACTGGTCCGTACTGGTCCGTACAGGTCCGCTCTAATCCATACTGGTCCGTACTGGTCCATACTGGTCCGTACTGGTCCGTTCTGGTCCGTACTGGTCCATACTAGTCCGTACTGGTCCGTATTGGTCCCTACTGGTCCATACTGGTCCATACGGGTCCGTTCTGGTCCGCACTGGTCCATACTGGTCCGTACTGGTCCACATTGGTCGGTACTGGTCCATACTGGTCCGTACTGGTCCGTTCTGGTCCATACTGGTCCGTAGTGGTCCGTACTGGTCCGTACTGGTCCATAGTGGTCCGTACTGGTCCCTACTGGTCCGTACTGGTCCGTACTGGCCCATACTGGTCCGTTCTGGTACGTTCTGTTCCATATTGGTCCGTACTGGTCCGTCCTGGTCTGTACTGGTCCATACAGGTCCGTTGTGGCCCGCACTGGTCCATAGTGGTCCGTACGGGTCCGTTCTGGTCCGTACTGGTCCATCGTGTTCAGTGCTGGTCCATACTGGTCCATACTGGTCTGTTCTGGTCCGCACTGGTCCATACTGGTACGTTCTGTTCCATAGTGGTCCGTACTAGTCCGTACTTGTCCGTTCTGTTCCGCACTGGTCCGCACTGGTCCATACTGGTCCGCACTGGTCCATACTGGTCCGTACTGGTCCGTACTGGTCTGTTCTGGTCCGCAATGGTCCATACTTGTCCGTACTGGTCCGTTCTGGTCCATACTGTTCCGTACTGGTCCGTTCTGGTCCGTACTGGTCCATCGTGTTCCGTGCTGGTCCATACTGGTCCATACTGGTCCGTTCTGGTCCGCACTGGTCCGTACTGGTCTGTACTGGTCCGCAATGGTCCATACTTGTCCGTACTGGTCCGTTCAGGTCCATACTGGTCCGCACTGGTCCGCACTGGTCCGTACTGGTCCGTCCTGGTCCGTATTGGTCCGTCCTGGTCCGTATTGTTCCCTACTGATCCATACTGGTCCATACTGGTCCGTTCTGGTCCGCACTGGTCCATACTGGTCCGTACTGGTCCATACTGGTCCATACTGGTCCGTACTGGTCCATAGTGGTCCGCACTGGTCCATACTGGTCTGTACTGGTCCATACTGGTCCGTATTGTTCCCTACTGATCCATACTGTCCATACTGGTCCATACTGGTCCGTTCTGGTCCGCACTGGTCCATACTGTTCCGTTCTGGTCCATACTGGTCTGTACTGGTCCGTACTGGTCCATACTGGTCCATACTAGTCCATACTTGTCCGTAGTGGTCCCTATTGGTCCGTTCTGGTCCGTACTGGTCCGTACTGGTCCGTCCTGGTCTGTTCTGGTCCATACAGGTCCGTTCTGGTCCGCACTGGTCCATACTGTTCCGCAATGGTCCGTACTGGTCCGTACTGGCCCGTACTGGTCCGTACTGGTCCGTACTGGTCCATACCGGTCCATACTGGTCCATACTGGTCCGTACTGGTCCGTACCGGTCCATACCGGTCCATACTGGTCCGTACTGGTCCGTACTGGTCTGCCCTTGTCCATACTGGTCCGTACTGTTCCGCACTCGTCCATACTGGTCCATAGTGCTCCGTACTGCCCCCTAGTGGTCCGTACTGGTCACTAGTAGTCCGTACTGGTCCGTACTGGTCCGTTCTGCTCCGTACTGGTCCATAGTGGTCCGTACTGGTCCATTCTGGTCCGTACTGGTCCATCGTGTTCAGTGCTGGTCCATACTGGTCCATACTGGTCCGTTCTGTTCCGCACTGGTCCATACTGGTACGTTCTGTTCCATAGTGGTCCGTACTAGTCCGTGCTTGTCCGTTCTGTTCCGCACTGGTCCGCACTGGTCCATACTGGTCCGCACTGGTCCATACTGGTCCGTACTGGTCCGTAATGGTCTGTTCTGGTCCGCAATGGTCCATACTGGTCCGTTCTGGTCCGTACTGTTCCATAGTGGTCCGTACTGGTCCGTTCTGATCTGTACTGGTCCATACTGGTCCGTACTGGTCCGTTCTTGTCCGTACTGGTCCATAGTGTTCCGTACTGGTCCCTACCGGTCCGTACTGGTCCCTACCAGTCCGTACTGGTCCGTTCTGGTACGTTCTGTTCCATAGTGGTCCGTACTAGTCCGTACTGGTCGGTTCTGGTCCGCACTGGTCCTCACTGGTCCATACTGGTCCGTCCTGGTCCGTACTGGTCCATACTGCTCCATACTGCCCCCTTGTGGTCCGTACTGGTCCCTAGTATTCCGTACTGCTCCGTACTGGTCC
Organism: Anomalospiza imberbis; assembly: GCF_031753505.1. Lineage (NCBI taxonomy): Eukaryota > Metazoa > Chordata > Aves > Passeriformes > Viduidae > Anomalospiza > Anomalospiza imberbis. The sequence continues at coordinate 27,841 of NW_027099374.1, forward strand.
GTTCTGCTCCGTACTGGTCCATAGTGGTCCGTACTGGTCTATTCTGGTCCGTACTGGTCCATAGTGTTCCGTGCTGGTCCGTACTGGTCCGTTCTGGTCTGCCCTTGTCCATACTGGTCCGTACTGGTCCGCACTGGTCCATACTGGTCCATACTGGTCCGTACTGGTCCGTACCGGTCCATACCGGTCCATACTGGTCCGTACTGGTCCGTACTGGTCTGCCCTTGTCCATACTGGTCCGTACTGGTCCGCACTGGTCCATACTGGTCCGTAGTGCTCCGTACTGCCCCCTAGTGGTCCGTACTGGTCACTAGTAGTCCGTGCTGGTCCGTACTGGTCCGTTCTGCTCCGTACTGGTCCATAGTGGTCCATTCTGGTCCGTACTGGTCCATAGTGTTCCGTGCTGGTCCATACTGGTCCATACTGGTCTGTTCTGGTCCGCACTGGTCCATACTGGTCCGTTCTGTTCCATAGTGGTCCGCACTAGTCCGTACTTGTCCGTTCTGTTCCGCACTGGTCCGCACTGGTCCATACTGGTCCGCACTGGTCCATACTGGTCCGTACTGGTCCGTACTGGTCTGTTCTGGTCCGCACTGGTCCATACTGGTCCGTTCCGGTCCGTACTGTTCCATAGTGGTCCGTACTGGTCCATTCTGGCCCGTACTGGTCCATACTGGTCCGTACTGGTCCGTTCTGGTCCGTACTGGTCCATACTGGTCCGTAGTGTTCCCTACCGGTCCGTACTGGTCCCTACCAGTCCGTACTGGTCCGTTCTGGTCCGTACTGGTCCATACTAGTCCGTACTGGTCCGTATTGGTCCCTACTGGTCCATACTGGTCCATACGGGTCCGTTCTGGTCCGCACTGGTCCATACTGGTCCGTACTGGTCCACATTGGTCGGTACTGGTCCATACTGGTCCGTACTGGTCCGTTCTGGTCCATACTGGTCCGTAGTGGTCCGTACTGGTCCGTACTGGTCCATAGTGGTCCGTACTGGTCCCTACTGGTCCGTACTGGTCCGTACTGGCCCATACTGGTCCGTTCTGGTACGTTCTGTTCAATATTGGTCCGTACTGGTCCGTCCTGGTCTGTACTGGTCCATACAGGTCCGTTGTGGCCCGCACTGGTCCATAGTGGTCCGTACGGGTCCGTTCTGGTCCGTACTGGTCCATCGTGTTCAGTGCTGGTCCATACTGGTCCATACTGGTCTGTTCTGGTCCGCACTGGTCCATACTGGTACGTTCTGTTCCATAGTGGTCCGTACTAGTCCGTACTTGTCCGTTCTGTTCCGCACTGGTCCGCACTGGTCCATACTGGTCCGCACTGGTCCATACTGGTCCGTACTGGTCCGTACTGGTCTGTTCTGGTCCGCAATGGTCCATACTTGTCCGTACTGGTCCGTTCTGGTCCATACTGTTCCGTACTGGTCCGTTCTGGTCTGTACTGGTCCATCGTGTTCCGTGCTGGTCCATACTGGTCCATACTGGTCCGTTCTGGTCCGCACTGGTCCGTACTGGTCTGTACTGGTCCGCAATGGTCCATACTTGTCCGTACTGGTCCGTTCAGGTCCATACTGGTCCGCACTGGTCCGCACTGGTCCGTACTGGTCCGTCCTGGTCCGTATTGGTCCGTCCTGGTCCGTATTGTTCCCTACTGATCCATACTGGTCCATACTGGTCCGTTCTGGTCCGCACTGGTCCATACTGGTCCGTACTGGTCCATACTGGTCCATACTGGTCCGTACTGGTCCATAGTGGTCCGCACTGGTCCATACTGGTCTGTACTGGTCCATACTGGTCCGTATTGTTCCCTACTGATCCATACTGTCCATACTGGTCCATACTGGTCCGTTCTGGTCCGCACTGGTCCATACTGTTCCGTTCTGGTCCATACTGGTCTGTACTGGTCCGTACTGGTCCATACTGGTCCATACTAGTCCATACTTGTCCGTAGTGGTCCCTATTGGTCCGTTCTGGTCCGTACTGGTCCGACTGGTCCGTCCTGGTCTGTTCTGGTCCATACAGGTCCGTTCTGGTCCGCACTGGTCCATACTGTTCCGCAATGGTCCGTACTGGTCCGTACTGGCCCGTTACTGGTCCGTACTGGTCCGTACTGGTCCATACCGGTCCATACTGGTCCATACTGGTCCGTACTGGTCCGTACCGGTCCATACCGGTCCATACTGGTCCGTACTGGTCCGTACTGGTCTGCCCTTGTCCATACTGGTCCGTACTGTTCCGCACTCGTCCATACTGGTCCATAGTGCTCCGTACTGCCCCCTAGTGGTCCGTACTGGTCCGTACTGGTCCGTTCTGCTCCGTACTGGTCCATAGTGGTCCGTACTGGTCCATTCTGGTCCGTACTGGTCCATCGTGTTCAGTGCTGGTCCATACTGGTCCATACTGGTCCGTTCTGTTCCGCACTGGTCCATACTGGTACGTTCTGTTCCATAGTGGTCCGTACTAGTCCGTGCTTGTCCGTTCTGTTCCGCACTGGTCCGCACTGGTCCATACTGGTCCGCACTGGTCCATACTGGTCCGTACTGGTCCGTAATGGTCTGTTCTGGTCCGCAATGGTCCATACTGGTCCGTTCTGGTCCGTACTGTTCCATAGTGGTCCGTACTGGTCCGTTCTGATCTGTACTGGTCCATACTGGTCCGTACTGGTCCGTTCTTGTCCGTACTGGTCCATAGTGTTCCGTACTGGTCCCTACCGGTCCGTACTGGTCCCTACCAGTCCGTACTGGTCCGTTCTGGTACGTTCTGTTCCATAGTGGTCCGTACTAGTCCGTACTGGTCGGTTCTGGTCCGCACTGGTCCTCACTGGTCCATACTGGTCCGTCCTGGTCCGTACTGGTCCATACTGCTCCATACTGCCCCCTTGTGGTCCGTACTGGTCCCTAGTATTCCGTACTGCTCCGTACTGGTCCGTTCTGCTCCGTACTGGTCCATAGTGGTCCGTACTGGTCTATTCTGGTCCGTACTGGTCCATAGTGTTCCGTGCTGGTCCGTACTGGTCCGTTCTGGTCTGCCCTTGTCGATACTGGTCCGTACTGGTCCGCACTGGTCCATACTGGTCCATACTGGTCCGTACTGGTCCGTACCGGTCCATACCGGTCCATACTGGTCCGTACTGGTCCGTACTGGTCTGCCCTTGTCCATACTGGTCCGTACTGGTCCGCACTGGTCCATACTGGTCCGTAGTGCTCCGTACTGCCCCCTAGTGGTCCGTACTGGTCACTAGTAGTTCGTACTGGTCCGTACTGGTCCGTTCTGCTCCGTACTGGTCCATAGTGGTCCATTCTGGTCCGTACTGGTCCATAGTGTTCCGTGCTGGTCCATACTGGTCCATACTGGTCTGTTCTGGTCCGCACTGGTCCATACTGGTCCGTTCTGTTCCATAGTGGTCCGCACTAGTCCGTACTTGTCGTTCTGTTCCGCACTGGTCCGCACTGGTCCATACTGGTCCGCACTGGTCCATACTGGTCCGTACTGGTCCGTACTGGTCTGTTCTGGTCCGCACTGGTCCATACTGGTCCGTTCCGGTCCGTACTGTTCCATAGTGGTCCGTACTGGTCCATTCTGGCCCGTACTGGTCCATACTGGTCCGTACTGGTCCGTTCTGGTCCGTACTGGTCCATACTGGTCCGTAGTGTTCCCTACCGGTCCGTACTGGTCCCTACCAGTCCGTACTGGTCCGTTCTGGTACGTTCTGTTCCATAGTGGTCTGTACTAGTCCGTACTGGTCGGTTCTGGTCCGCAGTGGTCCTCGCTGGTCCATACTGGTCCGTCCTGGTCCGTACTGGTCCATACTGCTCCGTACTGCCCCCTTGTGGTCCGTACTGGTCCCTAGTATTCCGAACTGCTCCGTACTGGTCCGTTCTGCTCCGTACTGGTCCATAGTGGTCCGTACTGGTCTATTCTGGTCCGTAATGGTCCATAGTGTTCCGTGCTGGTCCGTACTGGTCTGTTCTGGTCTGCCCTTGTCCATACTGGTCCGTACTGGTCCGCACTGGTCCATACTGGTCCGTACTGGTCCGTATTGGTCCCTACTGATCCGTACTGGTCCATAGTGGTCCGTACTGGTCCATACTGGTCCGTACTGGTCCGTCCTGGTCCGTATTGGTCCCTACTGATCCATACTGGTCCATACTGGTCCGTACTGGTCCGTCCTGGTCCGTACTGGTCTGTTATGGTCCGCACTGCTCCATACTTTACCATAGTGGTCCGTACTCGTCCGTACTGGTCTGTTCTGGTCCCCACTGGTCCGTACTGGTCCATACTGTTCCCTATTGGTCCGTTCTGGTCCGTTCTGGTCCGTACTGGTCCATACTGGTCCATACTAGTCCGTACTGGTCCATACTGGTCCATACTGGTCCGTTCTGGACCGTCCTGGTCCGTACTGGTCCGTTCTGGTCCGTACTGGTCCATACCAGTCCGTACTGGTCCGTACTGGTCCCTACTGGTCCATACTGGTCCATACGGGTCCGTTCTGGTCCGCACTGGTCCATACTGGTCCGTACTGGTCCACATTGGTCGGTGCTGGTCCGCACTGCTCCGTACTGGTCCGTTCTGGTCCATACTGGTCCGTAGTGGTCCGTACTGGTCCGTACTGGTCCATAGTGGTCCGTACTGGTCCCTACTGGTCCATACTGGTCTGTTCTGGTCCGCACTGGTCCATACTGGTCCGTTCTGTTCCATAGTGGTCCGCACTAGTCCGTACTTGTCCGTTCTGTTCCGCACTGGTCCGCACTGGTCCATACTGGTCCGCACTGGTCCATACTGGTCCGTACTGGTCCGTACTGGTCTGTTCTGGTCCGCACTGGTCCATACTGGTCCGTTCCGGTCCGTACTGTTCCATAGTGGTCCGTACTGGTCCATTCTGGCCCGTACTGGTCCATACTGGTCCGTACTGGTCCGTTCTGGTCCGTACTGGTCCATACTGGTCCGTAGTGTTCCCTACCGGTCCGTACTGGTCCCTACCAGTCCGTACTGGTCCGTTCTGGTACGTTCTGTTCCATAGTGGTCTGTACTAGTCCGTACTGGTCGGTTCTGGTCCGCAGTGGTCCTCGCTGGTCCATACTGGTCCGTCCTGGTCCGTACTGGTCCATACTGCTCCGTACTGCCCCCTTGTGGTCCGTACTGGTCCCTAGTATTCCGAACTGCTCCGTACTGGTCCGTTCTGCTCCGTACTGGTCCATAGTGGTCCGTACTGGTCTATTCTGGTCCGTAATGGTCCATAGTGTTCCGTGCTGGTCCGTACTGGTCTGTTCTGGTCTGCCCTTGTCCATACTGGTCCGTACTGGTCCGCACTGGTCCATACTGGTCCGTACTGGTCCGTATTGGTCCCTACTGATCCGTACTGGTCCATAGTGGTCCGTACTGGTCCATACTGGTCCGTACTGGTCCGTCTGGTCCGTATTGGTCCCTACTGATCCATACTGGTCCATACTGGTCCGTACTGGTCCGTCCTGGTCCGTACTGGTCTGTTATGGTCCGCACTGCTCCATACTTTACCATAGTGGTCCGTACTCGTCCGTACTGGTCTGTTCTGGTCCCCACTGGTCCGTACTGGTCCATACTGTTCCCTATTGGTCCGTTCTGGTCCGTTCTGGTCCGTACTGGTCCATACTGGTCCATACTAGTCCGTACTGGTCCATACTGGTCCATACTGGTCCGTTCTGGACCGTCCTGGTCCGTACTGGTCCGTTCTGGTCCGTACTGGTCCATACCAGTCCGTACTGGTCCGTACTGGTCCCTACTGGTCCATACTGGTCCATACGGGTCCGTTCTGGTCCGCACTGGTCCATACTGGTCCGTACTGGTCCACATTGGTCGGTGCTGGTCCGCACTGCTCCGTACTGGTCCGTTCTGGTCCATACTGGTCCGTAGTGGTCCGTACTGGTCCGTACTGGTCCATAGTGGTCCGTACTGGTCCCTACTGGTCCGTACTGGTCCCTACTGGCCCATACTGGTCCGTTCTGGTACGATCTGTTCCATATTGGTCCGTACTGGTCCGTCCTGGTCTGTACTGGTCCATACAGGTCCGTTGTGGCCCGCACTGGTCCATACTGGTCCGTACTGGTCCGTTCTGGTCCGTACTGGTCCATCGTGTTCAGTGCTGGTCCTTACTGGTCCATACTGGTCTGTTCTGGTCCGCACTGGTCCATACTGGTACGTTCTGTTCCATAGTGGTCCGTACTAGTCCGTACTTGTCCGTTCTGTTCCGCACTGGTCCGCACTGGTCCATACTGGTCCGCACTGGTCCATACTGGTCCGTACTGGTCCGTACTGGTCTGTTCTGGTCCGCACTGGTCCATACTGGTCCATACTGGTCCGTACTGGTCCCTATTGGTCCGTTCTGGTCCGTTCTGGTCCGTACTGCCCCCTAGTGGTCCGTACTGGTCACTAGTAGTCCGTACTGGTCCATACTGGTCCGTTCTGCTCCGTACTGGTCCATAGTGGTCCGTACTGGTCCATTCTGGTCCGTACTGGTCCATAGTGTTCCGTGCTGGTCCATACTGGTCCATACTGGTCCGTTCTGGTCCGCACTGGTCCATACTGGTACGTTCTGTTCCATAGTGGTCCGTACTAGTCCGTACTTGTCCGTTTCTGTTCCGCACTGGTCCGCACTGGTCCATACTGGTCCGCACTGGTCCATACTGGTCCGTACTGGTCCGTAATGGTCTGTTCTGGTCCGCAATGGTCCATACTGGTCCGTTCTGGTCCGTACTGTTCCATAGTGGTCCGTACTGGTCCGTTCTGATCTGTACTGGTCCATACTGGTCCGTACTGGTCCGTTCTTGTCCGTACTGGTCCATAGTGTTCCATACTGGTCCCTACCAGTCCGTACTGGTCTCTACCAGTCCGTACTGGTCCGTTCTGGTACGTTCTGTTCCATAGTGGTCCGTACTAGTCCGTACTGGTCGGTTCTGGTCCGCACTGGTCCTCACTGGTCCATACTGGTCCGTCCTGGTCCGTACTGGTCCATACTGATCCGTACTGCCCCCTTGTGGTCCGTACTGGTCCCTAGTATTCCGTACTGTTGCGTACTGGTCTATTCTGGTCCGTATTGGTCCATAGTGTTCCGTGCTGGTCCGTACTGGTCCGTTCTGGTCTGCCCTTGTCCATACTGGTCCGTACTGGTCCGCACTGGTCCATACTGGTCCATACTGGTCCGTACTGGTCCGTACTGGTCCATACCGGTCCATACTGGTCCGTACTGGTCCGTACTGGTCCATACATGTCCGCACTGGTCCATACTGGTCCGTACTGGTCCGCACTGGTCTGTTCTGGTCCGCACTGGTCCATACTGGTCCGTAGTGGTCCGTTCTGCCCCCTAGTGGTCCGTACTGGTCACTAGTAGTCCGTACTGGTCCGTACTGGTCCGTTCTGCTCCGTACTGGTCCATAGTGGTCCATTCTGGTCCATACTGGTCCATAGTGTTCCTTGCTGGTCCATACTGGTCCATACTGGTCTGTTCTGGTCCGCACTGGTCCATACTGGTACGTTCTGTTCCATAGTGGTCCGTACTAGTCCGTACTTGTCCGTTCTGTTCCGCACTGGTCCGCACTGGTCCATACTGGTCCGCACTGGTCCATACTGGTCCGTACTGGTCCGTACTGGTCTGTTCTGGTCCGCACTGGTCCATACTGGTCCGTTCTGGTCCGTACTGTTCCATAGTGGTCCGTACTGGTCCATTCTGGCCCGTACTGGTCCATAGTGGTCCATACTGGTCCGTTCTGGTCCGTACTGGTCCATACTGGTCCGTAGTGTTCCCTACCGGTCCGTACTGGTCCCTACCAGTCCGTACTGGTCCGTTCTGGTACGTTCTGTTCCATAGTGGTCCGTACTAGTCCGTACTGGTAGGTTCTGGTCCGCACTGGTCCTCACTGGTCCATACTGGTCCGTCCAGGTCCGTACTGGTCCACACTGCTCCGTACTGCCCCCTTGTGGTCCGTACTGGTCCCTAGTATTCCGTACTGGTCCGTACTGGTCCGTTCTGGTCCATACTGGTCCGCACTGGTCCGCACTGGTCCATACCTGTCCGCACTGGTCCATACTGGTCCGTACTGGTCCGCACTGGTCTGTTCTGGTCCGCACTGGTCCATACTGGTCCGTACTGGTCCGTTCTGGTCCGTACTGGTCTGTTCTGGTCCGCACTGGTCCGTACTGGTCCGTAGTGTTCCCTATTGGTCCGTTCTGGTCCGTACTGGTCCATACTGGTCCATACTGGTCCATACTGGTCCATACTGGTCCATACTGGTCCGTACTGGTCCGCACTGGTCCATACTGGTCCGCACTGGTCCATACTGGTCCGTACTGGTCCGTACTGGTCAGTTCTGGTCGGCACTGGTCCATACTGGTCCGTACTGGTCCGATCTGGTCCGTATTGGTCCGTCCTGGTCCGTATTGGTCCCTACCGATCCATACTGGTCCATACTGGTCCATACTGGTCCGTTCTGGTCCGCACTGGTCCATACTGGTCCGCACTGGTCCATACTGGTCCGTACTGGTCCGTACTGGTCCATAGTGGTCCGTACTGGTCCATACTGGTCCGTACTGGTCCGTCCTGGTCCGTATTGGTCCTTAATGATCCATACTGGTCCATACTGGTCCATACTGGTCCGTTCTGGTCCGCACTGGTCCATACTGGTCCGTACTGGTCCATACTGGTCCATACTGGTCCATACTGGTCCATTCTCTTCTGTACTGGTCCGTACTGGTCCGTAGTGGTCCCTATTGGTCCGTTGTGGTCCGCACTGGTCCATACTGGTCCATACTGCTCCGTACTGCCCCCTAGTGATCCATACTGGTCACTAGTAGTCCGTAGTGGTCCGTACTGGTCCGTTCTGCTCCGTACTGGTTTATAGTGGTCCGTACTGGTCCGTTCTGGTCCGTACGGGTCCATAGCGGTCCGTACTGTCCCTACTGGTCCGTACTGGTCCGCTCTGGTCCATACTGGTCCGTACTGGTCCATACTGGTCCGTACTGGTCCACAATGGTCCGTTCCAGTCCGCACTGGTCCATACTGGTCCGTACTGGTCCGCACAAGTCCATACTGGTCCGTACTGGTCCGTACTGGTCCGTACTGGTCCGCTCTAATCCATACTGGTCCGTACTGGTCCATACTGGTCCGTACTGGTCCGTTCTGGTCCGTACTGGTCCATACTAGTCCGTACTGGTCCGTATTGGTCCCTACTGGTCCATACTGGTCCATACGGGTCCGTACTGGTCCACATTGGTCGGTACTGGTCCATACTGGTCCGTACTGGTCCGTTCTGGTCCGTACTGGTCCATCGTGTTCCGTGCTGGTCCATACTGGTCCATACTGGTCCGTTCTGGTCCGCACTGGTCCGTACTGGTCTGTTCTGGTCCGCAATGGTCCATACTTGTCCGTACTGGTCCGTTCTGGTCCATACTGGTCCGCACTGGTCCGCACTGGTCCGTACTGGTCCGCACTGGTCCGTACTGGTCCGTCCTGGTCCGTATTGGTCCGTCCTGGTCCGTATTGGTCCCTACTGATCCATACTGGTCCATACTGGTCCGTTCTGGTCTGCACTGGTCCATACTGGTCCGTACTGGTCCATACTGGTCCGTACTGGTCCATAGTGGTCCGTACTGGTCCGTCCTGGTCCGTATTGTTCCCTACTGATCCATACTGGTCCATACTGGTCCATACTGGTCCGCACTGGTCCGCACTGGTCCATACTGGTCCGTACTGGTCCATACTGGTCCGCACTGGTCCATACTGGTTTGTACTGGTCCGTTCTTGTCCGTACTGGTCTGTTCTGGTCCGCACTGGTCCGTACTGGTCCGTACTGGTCCGTACTGGTCCGTTCTGGTCGGCACTGGTCCGTACTGGTCCGTTCTGGTCGGCACTGGTCCATACCGGTCCGTACTGGTCCGATCTTGTCCGTATTGGTCCGTCCTGGTCCGTATTGGTCCTTACTGATCCATACTGGTCCATACTGGTCCATACTGGTCCGTTCTGGTCCGCACTGGTCCATACTGGTCCGTACTGGTCCATACTGGTCCGTACTGGTCCATACTGGTCCATTCTCGTCTGTACTGGTCCGTACTGGTCCCTATTGGTCCCTATTGGTCCGTTGTGGTCCGCACTGGTCCATACTGGTCCATACTGCTCCGTACTGCCCCCTAGTGATCCATACTGGTCACTAGTAGTCCGTAGTGGTCCGTACTGGTCCGTTCTGCTCCGTACTGGTCCATAGTGGTCCGTACTGGTCCGTTCTGGTCCGTACGGGTCCATAGCGGTCCGTACTGTCCCTACTGGTCCGTACTGGTCCGCTCTGGTCCATACTGGTCCGTACTGGTCCATACTGGTCCATACTGGTCCACAATGGTCCGTTCCAGTCCGCACTGGTCCATACTGGTCCGTACTGGTCCGCACTGGTCCATACTGGTCCGTACTGGTCCGTAATGGTCCGTACTGGTCCGCTCTAATCCATACTGGTCCGTACTGGTCCATACTGGTCAGTACTGGTCCGTTCTGGTCCGTACTGGTCCATACTAGTCCGTACTGGTCCGTATTGGTCCATACTGGTCCATACTGGTCCGTACTGGTCCATACTGGTCCATACTGGTCCGTACTGGTCCGCACTGGTCCATACTGGTCCGCACTGGTCCATACTGGTCCGTACTGGTCCGTACTGGTCCGTTCTGGTCGGCACTGGTCCATACTGGTCCGTACTGGTCCGATCTGGTCCGTATTGGTCCGTCCTGGTCCGTATTGGTCCCTACCGATCCATACTGGTCCATACTGGTCCATACTGGTCCGTTCTGGTCCGTACTGGTCCATACTGGTCCGTACTGGTCCATACTGGTCCATACTGGTCCGTACTGGTCCATAGTGGTCCGTACTGGTCCATACTGGTCCGTACTGGTCCGTCCTGGTCCGTATTGGTCCTTACTGATCCATACTGGTCCATACTGGTCCATACTGGTCCGTTCTGGTCCGCACTGGTCCATACTGCTCCGTACTGGTCCATACTGGTCCGTACTGGTCCATACTGGTCCATTCTCGTCTGTACTGGTCCGTACTGGTCCGTAGTGGTCCCTATTGGTCCGTTGTGGTCCGCACTGGTCCATACTGGTCCATACTGCTCCGTACTGCCCCCTAGTGATCCATACTGGTCACTAGTAGTCCGTAGTGGTCCGTACTGGTCCGTTCTGCTCCGTACTGGTCCATAGTGGTCCGTACTGGTCCGTTCTGGTCCGTACGGGTCCATAGCGGTCCGTACTGTCCCTACTGGTCCGTACTGGTCCGCTCTGGTCCATACTGGTCCGTACTGGTCCGTACTGGTCCGTACTGGTCCGCTCTAATCCATACTGGTCCGTACTGGTCCATACTGGTCAGTACTGGTCCGTTCTGGTCCGTACTGGTCCATACTAGTCCGTACTGGTCCGTATTGGTCGCTACTGGTCCATACTGGTCCATACGGGTCCGTACTGGTCCACATTGGTCGGTACTGGTCCATACTGGTCCGTACTGGTCCGTTCTGGTCTGCCCTTGTCCATACTGGTCCGTACTGGTCCGTACTGGTCCATAGTGGTCCGTACTGGTCCCTACTGGTCCGTACTGGTCCGTACTGGCCCATACTGGTCCGTTCTGGTACGTTCTGTTCCATATTGGTCCGTACTGGTCCGTCCTGGTCTGTACTGGTCCATACAGGTCCGTTGTGGCCCGCACTGGTCCATAGTGGTCCGTACTGGTCCGTTCTGGTCCGTACTGGTCCATCGTGTTCAGTGCTGGTCCATACTGGTCCATACTGGTCTGTTCTGGTCCGCACTGGTCCATACTGGTACGTTCTGTTCCATAGTGGTCCGCACTAGTCCGTACTTGTCCGTTCTGTTCCGCACTGGTCCGCACTGGTCCATACTGGTCCGCACTGGTCCATACTGGTCCGTACTGGTCCGTACTGGTCTGTTCTGGTCCGCAATGATCCATACTTGTCCGTACTGGTCCGTTCTGGTCCATACTGGTCCGCACTGGTCCGCACTGGTCCGTACTGGTCCGTCCTGGTCCGTATTGGTTTGTCCTGGTCCGTATTGGTCCCTACTGATCCATACTGGTCCATACTGGTCCGTTCTGGTCCACACTGGTCCATACTGGTCCGTACTGGTCCGCACTGGTCCATACTGGTCCGTACTGGTCCATAGTGGTCCGTACTGGTCCATACTGGTCCGTACTGCTCCGTCCTGGTCCGTATTCGTCCCTACTGATCCATACTGGTCCATACTGGTCCATACTGGTCCGTTCTGGTCCGCACTGGTCCATACTGCTCCGTACTGGTCCATACTAGTCCATACTTGTCCGTAGTGGTCCCTATTGGTCCGTTCTGGTCCGTACTGGTCCGTACTGGTCCGTCCTGGTCTGTTCTGGTCCATACAGGTCCGTTCTGGTCCGCACAGGTCCATACTGCTCCGCAATGGTCCGTACTGGTCCGTACTGGCCCGTACTGGTCTGTACTGGTCCGTACTGGTCCATACAGGTCCATACTGGTCCGCACTGGTCCCTTCGGGTCTGCCCTTGTCCATACTGGTCCGTACTGGTCCGCACTGGTCCATACTGGTCCATACTGGTCCGTACTGGTCCGTACCTGTCCATACCGGTCCATACTGGTCCGTACTGGTCCGTACTGCTCTGCCCTTGTCCATACTGGTCCGTACTGGTCCGCACTCGTCCATACTGGTCCATAGTGCTCCGTACTGCCCCCTAGTGGTCCGTACTGGTCACTAGTAGTCCGTACTGGTCCGTACTGGTCCGTTCTGCTCCGTACTGGTCCATAGTGGTCCGTACTGGTCCATTCTGGTCCGTACTGGTCCATCGTGTTCAGTGCTGGTCCATACTGGTCCATACTGGTCCGTTCTGTTCCGCACTGGTCCATACTGGTACGTTCTGTTCCATAGTGGTCCGTACTAGTCCGTGCTTGTCCGTTCTGTTCCGCACTGGTCCGCACTGGTCCATACTGGTCCGCACTGGTCCATACTGGTCCGTACTGGTCCGTAATGGTCTGTTCTGGTCCGCAATGGTCCATACTGGTCCGTTCTGGTCCGTACTGTTCCATAGTGGTCCGTACTGGTCCGTTCTGATCTGTACTGGTCCATACTGGTCCGTACTGGTCCGTTCTTGTCCGTACTGGTCCATAGTGTTCCGTACTGGTCCCTACCGGTCCGTACTGGTCCCTACCAGTCCGTACTGGTCCGTTCTGGTACGTTCTGTTCCATAGTGGTCCGTACTAGTCCGTACTGGTCGGTTCTGTTCCGCACTGGTCCTCACTGGTCCATACTGGTCCGTCCTGGTCCGTACTGGTCCATACTGCTCCGTACTGCCCCCTTGTGGTCCGTACTGGTCCCTAGTATTCCGTACTGCTCCGTACTGGTCCGTTCTGCTCCGCACTGGTCCATAGTGGTCCGTACTGGTCTATTCTGGTCCGTACTGGTCCATAGTGTTCCGTGCTGGTCCGTACTGCTCCGTTCTGGTCTGCCCTTGTCCATACTGGTCCGTACTGGTCCGCACTGGTCCATACTGGTCCATACTGGTCCGTACTGGTCCGTACCGGTCCATACCGGTCCATACTGGTCCGTACTGGTCCGTACTGGTCTGCCCTTGTCCATATTGGTCCGTACTGGTCCGCACTGGTCCATACTGGTCCATAGTGCTCCGTACTGCCCCCTAGTGGTCCGTACTGGTCACTAGTAGTCCGCACTGGTCCGTACTGGTCCGTTCTGCTCCGTACTGGTCCATAGTGGTCCATTCTGGTCCGTACTGGTCCATAGTGTTCCGTGCTGGTCCATACTGGTCCATACTGGTCTGTTCTGGTCCGCACTGGTCCATACTGGTCCGTTCTGTTCCATAGTGGTCCGCACTAGTCCGTACTTGTCCGTTCTGTTCCGCACTGGTCCGCACTGGTCCATACTGGTCCGCACTGGTCCATACTGGTCCGTACTGGTCCGTTCTGGTCCGTTCTGGTCCGCACTGGTCCATACTGGTCCGTTCTGGTCCGTACTGTTCCATAGTGGTCCGTACTGGTCCATTCTGGCCCGTACTGGTCCATAGTGGTCCGTACTGGTCCGTTCTGGTCCGTACTGGTCCATACTGGTCCGTAGTGTTCCCTACCGGTCCGTACTGGTCCCTACCAGTCCGTACTGGTCCGTTCTGGTACGTTCTGTTCCATAGTGGTCCGTCCTAGTCCGTACTGGTCGGTTCTGGTCCGCACTGGTCCTCACTGGTCCATACTGGTCCGTCCTGGTCCGTACTGGTCCATACTGCTCCGTACTGCCCCCTTGTGGTCCGTACTGGTCCCTAGTATTCCGTACTGGTCCGTACTGGTCCGTTCCGCTCCGTACTGGTCCATAGTGGTCCGTACTGGTCTATTCTGGTCCGTACTGGTCCATAGTGTTCCGTGCCGGTCCGTACTGGTCCGTTCTGGTCTGCCCTTGTCCATACTTGTCCGTATTGGTCCGCACTGGTCCATACTGGTCCATACTGGTCCGTACTGGTCCGTACCGGTCCATACCGGTCCATACTGGTCCGTACTGATCCGTACTTGTCTATACTGGTCCATACTGGTCCGTACTGGTCCGCACTGGTCCATACTGGTCCATAGTGCTCCGTACTGCCCCCTAGTGGTCCGTACTGGTCACTAGTAGTCCGTACTGGTCCGTACTGGTCCGTTCTGGTCCGTACTGGTCCGTACTGGTCCGTTCTGGTCCGTACTGGTCCGTACTGGTCCGTTCTGGTCCGTACTGGTCCATCGTGTTCCGTGCTGGTCCATACTGGTCCATACTGGTCTGTTCTGGTCCGCACTGGTCCATACTGGTCCGTTCTGTTCCATAGTGGTCTGCACTAGTCCGTACTTGTCCGTTCTGTTCCGCACTGGTCCGCACTGGTCCATATTGGTGCACACTGGTCCATACTGGTCCGTACTGGTCCGTACTGGTCTGTTCTGGTCCGCACTGGTCCATACTCGTCTGTACTGGTCCGTACTGGTCCGTAGTGGTCCCTATTGGTCCGTTCTGGTCCGTACTGGTCCGCACTGGTCCATACTGCTCCGTACTGATCCCTACCGGTCCGTACTGGTCCGTACTGGTCCATACCGGTCCATACTGGTCCGTACTGGTCCGTTCTGGTCTGCCCTTGTCCATACTGGTCCGTACTGGTCCGCACTGGTCCATACTGGTCCATACTGGTCCGTACTGCTCCGTACAGGTCCATACCGGTCCATACTGGTCCGTACTCGTCCGTTCTGCTCTGCCCTTGTCCGTACTGGTCTGCCCTTGTCCACACTGGTCCATACTGCTCCGTACTGCCCCCTAGTGGTCCGTACTGGTCACTAGTAGTCCGTACTGGTCCGTACTGGTCCGTTCTGCTCCGTACTGGTCCATCGTGGTCCGTACTGGTCCATTCTGGTCCGTACTGGTTCATAGTGTTCCGTGCTGGTCCATACTGGTCCATACTCGTCCGATCTGGTCCGCACTGGTCCATACTGGTACGTTCTGTTCCATAGTGGTCCGTATTAGTCCGTACTTGTCCGTTCTGTTCCGCACTGGTCCGCACTGTTCCATACTGGTACGTTCTGTTCCATAGTGGTCCGTACTAGTCCGTACTGGTCCGTTCTGTTCCGCACTGGTCCGCACTGGTCCATACTGGTCCGCACTGGTCCATACTGGTCCGTACTGGTCCGTACTGGTCTGTTCTGATCCGCACTGGTCCATACTGGTCCGTTCTGGTCCGTACTGTTCCATAGTGGTCCGTACTGGTCCGTTCTAATCTGTACTGGTCCATACTGGTCCATACTGGTCCATACTGGTCCGTTCTGGTCCGCCCTGGTCCATACTGTTCCGTACTGGTCCATACTGCTCCGTACTGGTCCATACTGGTCCATACTGGTTTGTACTGGTCCGTACTGGTCCGTACTGGTCGATAGTGTTCCGTTCTGATCCGTACTGGTCCGTACTGGTCCGTCCTGGACTGTTCTGGTCCATACAGGTCCGTTCTGTTCCGCACTGGCCCATACTGGTCTGCAATGGTCCGTACTGGTCCGTACTGGCCCGTACTGGTCCGTACTGGTCCGTTCTGGTCCGCACTGGTCCATACTGGTCCGTACTGGTCCGTACTGGTCTGTTCTGGTCCGCACTGGTCCGTACTGGTCCGTTCTGGTCCGCACTGGTCCATAGTGGTCCATACTGGTCCGTACTGTTCCATAGTGGTCCGTACTGGTCCATTCTGGCCCGTACTGGTCCATAGTGGTCCGTACTGGTCCGTTCTGGTCCGTACTGGTCCATACTGGTCCGTAGTGTTCCCTACCGGTCCGTACTGGTCCCTACCAGTCCGTACTGGTCCGTTCTGGTACGTTCTGTTCCATAGTGGTCCGTCCTAGTCCGTACTGGTCGGTTCTGGTCCGCACTGGTCCTCACTGGTCCATACTGGTCCGTCCTGGTCCGTACTGGTCCATACTGCTCCGTACTGCCCCCTTGTGGTCCGTACTGGTCCCTAGTATTCCGTACTGGTCCGTACTGGTCCGTTCCGCTCCGTACTGGTCCATAGTGGTCCGTACTGGTCTATTCTGGTCCGTACTGGTCCATAGTGTTCCGTGCCGGTCCGTACTGGTCCGTTCTGGTCTGCCCTTGTCCATACTTGTCCGTATTGGTCCGCACTGGTCCATACTGGTCCATACTGGTCCGTACTGGTCCGTACCGGTCCATACCGGTCCATACTGGTCCGTACTGATCCGTACTTGTCTATACTGGTCCATACTGGTCCGTACTGGTCCGCACTGGTCCATACTGGTCCATAGTGCTCCGTACTGCCCCCTAGTGGTCCGTACTGGTCACTAGTAGTCCGTACTGGTCCGTACTGGTCCGTTCTGGTCCGTACTGGTCCGTACTGGTCCGTTCTGGTCCGTACTGGTCCATCGTGTTCCGTGCTGGTCCATACTGGTCCATACTGGTCTGTTCTGGTCCGCACTGGTCCATACTGGTCCGTTCTGTTCCATAGTGGTCTGCACTAGTCCGTACTTGTCCGTTCTGTTCCGCACTGGTCCGCACTGGTCCATATTGGTGCACACTGGTCCATACTGGTCCGTACTGGTCCGTACTGGTCTGTTCTGGTCCGCACTGGTCCATACTCGTCTGTACTGGTCCGTACTGGTCCGTAGTGGTCCCTATTGGTCCGTTCTGGTCCGTACTGGTCCGCACTGGTCCATACTGCTCCGTACTGATCCCTACCGGTCCGTACTGGTCCGTACTGGTCCATACCGGTCCATACTGGTCCGTACTGGTCCGTTCTGGTCTGCCCTTGTCCATACTGGTCCGTACTGGTCCGCACTGGTCCATACTGGTCCATACTGGTCCGTACTGCTCCGTACAGGTCCATACCGGTCCATACTGGTCCGTACTCGTCCGTTCTGCTCTGCCCTTGTCCGTACTGGTCTGCCCTTGTCCACACTGGTCCATACTGCTCCGTACTGCCCCCTAGTGGTCCGTACTGGTCACTAGTAGTCCGTACTGGTCCGTACTGGTCCGTTCTGCTCCGTACTGGTCCATCGTGGTCCGTACTGGTCCATTCTGGTCCGTACTGGTTCATAGTGTTCCGTGCTGGTCCATACTGGTCCATACTCGTCCGATCTGGTCCGCACTGGTCCATACTGGTACGTTCTGTTCCATAGTGGTCCGTATTAGTCCGTACTTGTCCGTTCTGTTCCGCACTGGTCCGCACTGTTCCATACTGGTACGTTCTGTTCCATAGTGGTCCGTACTAGTCCGTACTGGTCCGTTCTGTTCCGCACTGGTCCGCACTGGTCCATACTGGTCCGCACTGGTCCATACTGGTCCGTACTGGTCCGTACTGGTCTGTTCTGATCCGCACTGGTCCATACTGGTCCGTTCTGGTCCGTACTGTTCCATAGTGGTCCGTACTGGTCCGTTCTAATCTGTACTGGTCCATACTGGTCCATACTGGTCCATACTGGTCCGTTCTGGTCCGCCCTGGTCCATACTGTTCCGTACTGGTCCATACTGCTCCGTACTGGTCCATACTGGTCCATACTGGTTTGTACTGGTCCGTACTGGTCCGTACTGGTCGATAGTGTTCCGTTCTGATCCGTACTGGTCCGTACTGGTCCGTCCTGGACTGTTCTGGTCCATACAGGTCCGTTCTGTTCCGCACTGGCCCATACTGGTCTGCAATGGTCCGTACTGGTCCGTACTGGCCCGTACTGGTCCGTACTGGTCCGTTCTGGTCCGCACTGGTCCATACTGGTCCGTACTGGTCCACAATGGTCCGTTCCAGTCCGCACTGGTCCGTACTGGTCCGTTCTGGTCCGCACTGGTCCATACTGGTCCGTACTGGTCCATCGTGTTCCGTGCTGGTCCATACTGGTCCATACTGGTCCGTTCTGGTCCGCACTGGTCCATACTGCTCCGTACTGGTCCATACTAGTCCATACTTGTCCGTAGTGGTCCCTATTGGTCCGTTCTGGTCCGTACTGGTCCGTACTGGTCCGTCCTGGTCTGTTCTGGTCCATACAGGTCCGTTCTGGTCCGCACAGGTCCATACTGCTCCGCAATGGTCCGTACTGGTCCGTACTGGCCCGTACTGGTCTGTACTGGTCCGTACTGGTCCATACAGGTCCATACTGGTCCGCACTGGTCCCTTCGGGTCTGCCCTTGTCCATACTGGTCCGTACTGGTCCGCACTGGTCCATACTGGTCCATACTGGTCCGTACTGGTCCGTACCTGTCCATACCGGTCCATACTGGTCCGTACTGGTCCGTACTGCTCTGCCCTTGTCCATACTGGTCCGTACTGGTCCGCACTCGTCCATACTGGTCCATAGTGCTCCGTACTGCCCCCTAGCGGTCCGTACTGGTCACTAGTAGTCCGTACTGGTCCGTACTGGTCCGTTCTGCTCCGTACTGGTCCATAGTGGTCCGTACTGGTCCATTCTGGTCCGTACTGGTCCATAGTGTTCCGTGCTGGTCCATACTGGTCCATACTGGTCCGTTCTGTTCCGCACTGGTCCATACTGGTACGTTCTGTTCCATAGTGGTCCGTACTAGTCCGTACTTGTCCGTTCTGTTCCGCACTGGTCCGCACTGGTCCATACTGGTCCGCACTGGTCCATACTGGTCCGTACTGGTCCGTAATGGTCTGTTCTGGTCCGCAATGGTCCATACTGGTCCGTTCTGGTCCGTACTGTTCCATACTGGTCCGTACTGGTCCGTTCTTGTCCGTACTGGTCCATAGTGTTCCGTACTGGTCCCTACCGGTCCGTACTGGTCCCTACCAGTCCGTACTGGTCCGTTCTGGTACGTTCTGTTCCATAGTGGTCCGTACTAGTCCGTACTGGTCGGTTCTGTTCCGCACTGGTCCTCACTGGTCCATACTGGTCCGTCCTGGTCCGTACTGGTCCATACTGCTCCGTACTGCCCCCTTGTGGTCCGTACTGGTCCCTAGTATTCCGTACTGCTCCGTACTGGTCCGTTCTGCTCCGCACTGGTCCATAGTGGTCCGTACTGGTCTATTCTGGTCCGTACTGGTCCATAGTGTTCCGTGCTGGTCCGTACTGGTCCGTTCTGGTCTGCCCTTGTCCATACTGGTCCGTACTGGTCCGCACTGGTCCATACTGGTCCATACTGGTCCGTACTGGTCCGTACCGGTCCATACCGGTCCATACTGGTCCGTACTGGTCCGTACTGGTCTGCCCTTGTCCATATTGATCCGTACTGGTCCGCACTGGTCCATACTGGTCCATAGTGCTCCGTACTGCCCCCTAGTGGTCCGTACTGGTCACTAGTAGTCCGTACTGGTCCGTACTGGTCCGTTCTGCTCCGTACTGGTCCATAGTGGTCCATTCTGGTCCGTACTGGTCCATAGTGTTCCGTGCTGGTCCATACTGGTCCATACTGGTCTGTTCTGGTCCGCACTGGTCCATACTGGTCCGTTCTGTTCCATAGTGGTCCGCACTAGTCCGTACTTGTCCGTTCTGTTCCGCACTGGTCCGCACTGGTCCATACTGGTCCGCACTGGTCCATACTGGTCCGTACTGGTCCGCACTGGTCCATACTGGTCCGTACTGGTCCGTACTGATCCGTACTGGTCCGCTCTAATCCATACTGGTCCGTACTGGTCCATACTGGTCCGTACTGGTCCGTTCTGGTCCGCACTGGTCCATACTGCTCCGTACTGGTCCGTTCTGGTCCATACTGGTCCGTAGTGGTCCGTACTGGTCCGTACTGGTCCATAGTGGTCCGTACTGGTCCCTACTGGTCCGTACTGGTCCGTACTGGCCCATACTGGTCCGTTCTGGTACGTTCTGTTCCATATTGGTCCGTACTGGTCCGTTCTGGTCCGTACTGGTCCATCGTCTTCAGTGCTGGTCCATACTGGTCCATACTGGTCTGTTCTGGTCCGCACTGGTCCATGCTGGTCCGTTCTGTTCCATAGTGGTCCGTACTAGTCCGTACTTGTCCGTTCTGTTCCGCACTGGTCCGCACTGGTCCATACTGGTCCGCACTGGTCCATACTGGTCCGTACTGGTCCGTACTGGTCTGTTCTGGTCCGCAATGGTCCATACTTGTCCGTACTGGTCCGTTCTGGTCCATACTGTTCCGTACTGGTCCGTTCTGGTCCGTACTGGTCCATCGTGTTCCGTGCTGGTCCATACTGGTCCATACTGGTCCGTTCTGGTCCGCACTGGTCCATACTGGTACGTTCTGTTCCATAGTGGTCCGTACTAGTCCGTACTTGTCCGTTCTGTTCCGCACTGGTCCGCACTGGTCCATACTGGTCCGCACTGGTCCATACTGGTCCGTACTGGTCCGTAATGGTCTGTTCTGGTCCGCAATGGTCCATACTGGTCCGTTCTGGTCCGTACTGTTCCATAGTGGTCCGTACTGGTCCGTTCTGATCTGTACTGGTCCATACTGGTCCGTACTGGTCCGTTCTTGTCCGTACTGGTCCATAGTGTTCCGTACTGGTCCCTACCGGTCCGTACTGGTCCCTACCAGTCCTTACTGGTCCGTTCTGGTACGTTCTGTTCCAAAGTGGTCCGTACTAGTCCGTACTGGTCCGTACTGGTCGGTTCTGGTCCGCACTTGTCCTCACTGGTCCATACTGGTCCGTCCTGGTCCGTTACTGGTCCATACTGCTCCGTACTGCCCCCTTGTGGTCCGTACTGGTCCCTAGTATTCCGTACTGGTCCGTACTGGTCCGTTCTGGTCCGTACTGGTCCATAGTGGTCCGTACTGGTCTATTCTGGTCCGTACTGGTCCATAGTGTTCCGTGCTGGTCCGTACTGTTCCGTTCTGGTCTGCCCTTGTCCATACTGGTCCGTACTGGTCCGCAATGGTCCGCACTGGTCCATACTGGTCCGCAATGGTCCGTACTGGTCCGTACTGGCCCGTACTGGTCCGTACTGGTCCGTACTGGTCCATACCGGTCCATACTGGTCCGTACTGGTCCCTTCTGGTCTGCCCTTGTCCATACTGGTCCGTACTGGTCCGCACTGGTCCATACTGGTCCATACTGGTCCGTACTGGTCCGTACCGGTCCATACCGGTCCATACTGGTCCGTACTGGTCCGTACTGGTCTGCCCTTGTCCATACTGGTCCGTACTGGTCCGCACTCGTCCATACTGGTCCATAGTGCTCCGTACTGCCCCCTAGTGGTCCGTACTGGTCACTAGTAGTCCGTACTGGTCCGTACTGGTCCGTTCTGCTCCGTACTGGTCCATAGTGGTCCGTACTCGTCCATTCTGGTCCGTACTGGTCCATAGTGTTCCGTGCTGGTCCATACGGGTCCATACTGGTCCGTTCTGGCCCGCACTGGTCCATACTGGTACGTTCTGTTCCATAGTGGTCCGTACTAGTCCGTACTTGTCCGTTCTGTTCCGCACTGGTCCGCACTGGTCCATACTGGTCCGCACTGGTCCATACTGGCCCGTACTGGTCCGTAATGGTCTGTTCTGGTCCGCAATGGTCCATACTGGTCCGTTCTGGTCCGTACTGTTCCATAGTGGTCCGTACTGGTCCGTTCTGATCTGTACTGGTCCATACTGGTCCGTACTGGTCCGTTCTTGTCCGTACTGGTCCATAGTGTTCCGTACTGGTCCCTACCGGTCCGTACTGGTCCCTACCAGTCCTTACTGGTCCGTTCTGGTACGTTCTGTTCCATAGTGGTCCGTACTAGTCCGTACTGGTCCGTAATGGTCGGTTCTGGTCCGCACTGGTCCTCACTGGTCCATACTGGTCCGTCCTGGTCCGTACTGGTCCATACTGCTCCGTACTGCCCCCTTGTGGTCCGTACTGGTCCCTAGTATTCCGTACTGGTCCGTACTGGTCCGTTCTGGTCCGTACTGGTCCATAGTGGTCCGTACTGGTCTATTCTGGTCCGTACTGGTCCATAGTGTTCCGTGCTGGTCCGTACTGGTCCGTTCTGGTCTGCCCTTGTCCATACTGGTCCATACTGGTCCGCACTGGTCCATACTGGTCCGTACTGGTCCGTACTGGTCTGTTCTGGTCCGCAATGGTCCATACTTGTCCGTACTGGTCCGTTCTGGTCCATACTGTTCCGTACTGGTCCGTTCTGGTCCGTACTGGTCCATCGTGTTCCGTGCTGGTCCATACTGGTCCATACTGGACCGTTCTGGTCTGCACTGGTCCGTACTGGTCTGTTCTGGTCCGCAATGGTCCATACTTGTCCGTACTGGTCCGTTCTGGTCCATACTGGTCCGCACTGGTCCGCACTGGTCCGTACTGGTCCGTCTTGTCCGTACTGGTCCGTCCTGGTCCGTATTGGTCCCTACTGATCCATACTGGTCCATACTGGTCCGTTCTGGTCCGCACTGGTCCATACTGGTCCGTACTGGTCCATACTGGTCCATACTGGTCCGTACTGGTCCATACTGGTCCGTACTTGTCCATAGTGGTCCGTACTGGTCCGTCCTGGTCCGTATTGTTCCCTACTGATCCATACTGGTCCATACTGGTCCATACTGGTCCGTTCTGGTCCGCACTGGTCCATACTGGTCCGTACTGGTCCATACTGGTCTGTACTGGTCCATACTGGTCCGTACTGGTCCATACTAGTCCATACTTGTCCCTACTGGTCCGTACTGGTCCGCTCTGGTCCATACTGGTCCGTACTGGTCCGCAATGGTCCGCACTGGTCCATACTGGTCCGCAATGGTCCGTACTGGTCCGCACTGGTCCATCGTCTTCAGTGCTGGTCCATACTGGTCCATACTGGTCTGTTCTGGTCCGCACTGGTCCATGCTGGTCCGTTCTGTTCCATAGTGGTCCGTACTAGTCCGTACTTGTCCGTTCTGTTCCGCACTGGTCCGCACTGGTCCATACTGGTCCGCACTGGTCCATACTGGTCCGTACTGGTCCGTACTGGTCTGTTCTGGTCCGCAATGGTCCATACTTGTCCGTACTGGTCCGTTCTGGTCCATACTGTTCCGTACTGGTCCGTTCTGGTCCGTACTGGTCCATCGTGTTCCGTGCTGGTCCATACTGGTCCATACTGGTCCGTTCTGGTCCGCACTGGTCCATACTGGTACGTTCTGTTCCATAGTGGTCCGTACTAGTCCGTACTTGTCCGTTCTGTTCCGCACTGGTCCGCACTGGTCCATACTGGTCCGCACTGGTCCATACTGGTCCGTACTGGTCCGTAATGGTCTGTTCTGGTCCGCAATGGTCCATACTGGTCCGTTCTGGTCCGTACTGTTCCATAGTGGTCCGTACTGGTCCGTTCTGATCTGTACTGGTCCATACTGGTCCGTACTGGTCCGTTCTTGTCCGTACTGGTCCATAGTGTTCCGTACTGGTCCCTACCGGTCCGTACTGGTCCCTACCAGTCCTTACTGGTCCGTTCTGGTACGTTCTGTTCCATAGTGGTCCGTACTAGTCCGTACTGGTCCGTACTGGTCGGTTCTGGTCCGCACTTGTCCTCACTGGTCCATACTGGTCCGTCCTGGTCCGTACTGGTCCATACTGCTCCGTACTGCCCCCTTGTGGTCCGTACTGGTCCCTAGTATTCCGTACTGGTCCGTACTGGTCCGTTCTGGTCCGTACTGGTCCATAGTGGTCCGTACTGGTCTATTCTGGTCCGTACTGGTCCATAGTGTTCCGTGCTGGTCCGTACTGTTCCGTTCTGGTCTGCCCTTGTCCATACTGGTCCGTACTGGTCCGCAATGGTCCGCACTGGTCCATACTGGTCCGCAATGGTCCGTACTGGTCCGTACTGGCCCGTACTGGTCCGTACTGGTCCGTACTGGTCCATACCGGTCCATACTGGTCCGTACTGGTCCCTTCTGGTCTGCCCTTGTCCATACTGGTCCGTACTGGTCCGCACTGGTCCATACTGGTCCATACTGGTCCGTACTGGTCCGTACCGGTCCATACCGGTCCATACTGGTCCGTACTGGTCCGTACTGGTCTGCCCTTGTCCATACTGGTCCGTACTGGTCCGCACTCGTCCATACTGGTCCATAGTGCTCCGTACTGCCCCCTAGTGGTCCGTACTGGTCACTAGTAGTCCGTACTGGTCCGTACTGGTCCGTTCTGCTCCGTACTGGTCCATAGTGGTCCGTACTCGTCCATTCTGGTCCGTACTGGGCCATAGTGTTCCGTGCTGGTCCATACGGGTCCATACTGGTCCGTTCTGGCCCGCACTGGTCCATACTGGTACGTTCTGTTCCATAGTGGTCCGTACTAGTCCGTACTTGTCCGTTCTGTTCCGCACTGGTCCGCACTGGTCCATACTGGTCCGCACTGGTCCATACTGGCCCGTACTGGTCCGTAATGGTCTGTTCTGGTCCGCAATGGTCCATACTGGTCCGTTCTGGTCCGTACTGTTCCATAGTGGTCCGTACTGGTCCGTTCTGATCTGTACTGGTCCATACTGGTCCGTACTGGTCCGTTCTTGTCCGTACTGGTCCATAGTGTTCCGTGCTGGTCCATACCGGTCCGTACTGGTCCCTACCAGTCCTTACTGGTCCGTTCTGGTACGTTCTGTTCCATAGTGGTCCGTACTAGTCCGTACTGGTCCGTAATGGTCGGTTCTGGTCCGCACTGGTCCTCACTGGTCCATACTGGTCCGTCCTGGTCCGTACTGGTCCATACTGCTCCGTACTGCCCCCTTGTGGTCCGTACTGGTCCCTAGTATTCCGTACTGGTCCGTACTGGTCCGTTCTGGTCCGTACTGGTCCATAGTGGTCCGTACTGGTCTATTCTGGTCCGTACTGGTCCATAGTGTTCCGTGCTGGTCCGTACTGGTCCGTTCTGGTCTGCCCTTGTCCATACTGGTCCATACTGGTCCGCACTGGTCCATACTGGTCCGTACTGGTCCGTACTGGTCTGTTCTGGTCCGCAATGGTCCATACTTGTCCGTACTGGTCCGTTCTGGTCCATACTGTTCCGTACTGGTCCGTTCTGGTCCGTACTGGTCCATCGTGTTCCGTGCTGGTCCATACTGGTCCATACTGGACCGTTCTGGTCTGCACTGGTCCGTACTGGTCTGTTCTGGTCCGCAATGGTCCATACTTGTCCGTACTGGTCCGTTCTGGTCCATACTGGTCCGCACTGGTCCGCACTGGTCCGTACTGGTCCGTCTTGTCCGTACTGGTCCGTCCTGGTCCGTATTGGTCCCTACTG
Organism: Anomalospiza imberbis; assembly: GCF_031753505.1. Classification (NCBI taxonomy): domain Eukaryota; kingdom Metazoa; phylum Chordata; class Aves; order Passeriformes; family Viduidae; genus Anomalospiza; species Anomalospiza imberbis. The sequence goes on from NW_027099374.1 coordinate 53,521, forward strand.
ATCCATACTGGTCCATACTGGTCCGTTCTGGTCCGCACTGGTCCATACTGGTCCGTACTGGTCCATACTGGTCCATACTGGTCCGTACTGGTCCATACTGGTCCGTACTTGTCCATAGTGGTCCGTACTGGTCCGTCCTGGTCCGTATTGTTCCCTACTGATCCATACTGGTCCATACTGGTCCATACTGGTCCGTTCTGGTCCGCACTGGTCCATACTGGTCCGTACTGGTCCATACTGGTCTGTACTGGTCCATACTGGTCCGTACTGGTCCATACTAGTCCATACTTGTCCCTACTGGTCCGTACTGGTCCGCTCTGGTCCATACTGGTCCGTACTGGTCCGCAATGGTCCGCACTGGTCCATACTGGTCCGCAATGGTCCGTACTGGTCCGCACTGGTCCATACTGGTCCATACTGGTCAGTACTGGTCCGTACCGGTCCATACCGGTCCATACTGGTCCGTACTGGTCCGTACTGGTCTGCCCTTGTCCATACTGGTCCGTACTGGTCCGCACTCGTCCATACTGGTCCATAGTGCTCCGTACTGCCCCCTAGTGGTCCGTACTGGTCACTAGTAGTCCGTACTGGTCCGTACTGGTCCGTTCTGCTCCGTACTGGTCCATAGTGGTCCGTACTGGTCCATTCTGGTCCGTACTGGTCCATAGTGTTCCGTGCTGGTCCATACTGGTCCATACTGGTCCGTTCTGGCCCGCACTGGTCCATACTGGTACGTTCTGTTCCATAGTGGTCCGTACTAGTCCGTACTGGTCCGTTCTGTTCCGCACTGGTCCATACTGGTCCGCACTGGTCCATACTGGTCCGTACTGGTCCGTACTGGTCTGTTCTGATCCGCACTGGTCCATACTGGTCCGTTCTGGTCCGTACTGTTCCATAGTGGTCCGTACTGGTCCGTTCTAATCTGTACTGGTCCATACTGGTCCATACTGGTCCATACTGGTCCGTTCTGGTCCGCCCTGGTCCATACTGTTCCGTACTGGTCCATACTGGTCCGTACTGGGTCCATACTGGTCCATACTGGTTTGTACTGGTCCGTACTGGTCCGTACTGTCGATAGTGTTCCGTTCTGGTCCGTACTGGTCAGTACTGGTCCGTCCTGGACTGTTCTGGTCCATACAGGTCCGTTCTGTTCCGCACTGGCCCATACTGGTCTGCAATGGTCCGTACTGGTCCGTACTGGCCCGTACTGGTCCGTACTGGTCCGTTCTGGCCCGCACTGGTCCATACTGGTCCGTACTGGTCCGTACTGGTCTGTTCTGGTCCGCACTGGTCCATACTGGTCCGTTCTGGTCCGTACTGTTCCATAGTGGTCCGTACTGGGTCCATTCTGGCCCGTACTGGTCCATAGTGGTCCGTACTGGTCCGTTCTGGTCCGTACTGGTCCATACTGGTCTGTAGTGTTCCCTACCGGTCCGTACTGGTCCCTACCAGTCCGTAGTGGTCCGTTCTGGTACGTTCTGTTCCATAGTGGTCCGTCCTAGTCGTACTGGTCGGTTCTGGTCCGCACTGGTCCTCACTGGTCCATACTGGTCCGTCCTGGTCCGTACTGGTCCGTACTGCTCCGTACTGCCCCCTTGTGGTCCGTACTGGTCCCTAGTATTCCGTACTGCTCCGTACTGGTCCGTTCCGCTCCGTACTGGTCCATAGTGGTCCGTACTGGTCTATTCTGGTCCGTACTGGTCCACACTGGTCCGTACCGGTCCATACTGCTCCGTACTGGTCCCTACCGGTCCGTACTGGTCCGTACTGGTCCATACCGGTCCATACTGGTCCGTACTGCTCCGTTCTGGTCTGCCCTTGTCCATACTGGTCCGTACTGGTCCGCACTGGTCCATACTGGTCCATACTGGTCCGTACTGGTCCGTACAGGTCCATACCGGTCCATACTGGTCCGTACTGGTCCGTCCTGGTCTGCCCTTGTCCATACTGGTCCGTACTGGTCCGCACTGGTCCATACTGGTCCATACTGGTCCGTACTGGTCCGTACCGGTCCATACCGGTCCATACTGGTCCGTACTGATCCGTACTTGTCTGCCCTTGTCCATACTGGTCCGTACTGGTCCGCACTGGTCCATACTGGTCCATAGTGCTCCGTACTGCCCCTAGTGGGTCCGTACTGGTCACTAGTAGTCCTACTGGTCCGTACTGGTCCGTTCTGCTCCGTACTGCTCCATCGTGTCCATTCTGGTCCGTACTGGTCCATAGTGGTCCGTGCTGGTCCATACTGGTCCATACTGGTCTGTTCTGGTCCGCACTGGTCCATACTGGTCCGTTCTGTTCCATAGTGGTCCGCACTAGTCCGTACTTGTCCGTTCTGTTCCGCACTGGTCGCACTGGTCCATACTGGTGCACACTGGTCCATACTGGTCCGTACTGGTCCGTACTGGTCTGTTCTGGTCCGCACTGGTCCATACTCGTCTGTACTGGTACCGTACTGGTCCGTAGTGGTCCCTATTGGT
>NW_027099374.1:56200-81158 GCF_031753505.1 Anomalospiza imberbis
GGTCCACACTGCTCCGTACTGCCCCCTTGTGGTCCGTACTGGTCCCTAGTATTCCGTACTGGTCCGTACTGGTCCGTTCTGGTCCATACTGGTCCGCACTGGTCCGCACTGGTCATACCTCTCCGCACTGGTTCATACTGGTCCGTACTGGTCCGTACTGGTCTGTTCTGGGTCCGCACTGGTCCATACTGGTCGTACTGGTCCGTTCTGGTCCGTACTGGTCTGTTCTGGTCCGCACTGGTCCGTACTGGTCCGTAGTGTTCCCTATTGGTCTGTTCTGGTCCGTACTGGTCCGTACTGGTCTGTTCTGGTCCGCACTGGTCCATACTGGTCCGTACTGGTCCGTTCTGGTCCGTACTGGTCTGTTCTGGTCCGCACTGGTCCGTACTGGTCCCGGTAGTGTTCCCTATGGTCTGTTCTGGTCCGTACTGGTCCATACTGGTCCATACTGGTCCGTACTGGTCCGCACTGGTCCATACTGGTCCGCACTGGTCCATACTGGTCCGTACTGGTCCGTACTGGTCTGTTCTGGTCGGCACTGGTCCATACTGGTCCGTACTGGTCCGATCTGGTCCGTATTGGTCCGTCCTGGTCCGTATTGGTCCCTACCGATCCATACTGGTCCATACTGGTCCATACTGGTCCGTTCTGGTCCGCACTGGTCCATACTGGCCCGCACTGGTCCATAGTGGTCCGTACTGGTCCGTTCTGGTCCGTACTGGTCCATCGTGTTCAGTGCTGGTCCATACTGGTCCATACTGGTCTGTTCTGGTCCGCACTGGTCCATACTGGTACGTTCTGTTCCATAGTGGTCCGTTCTAGTCGTACTTGTCCGTTCTGTTCCGCACTGGTCCGCACTGGTCCATACTGGTCCGCACTGGTCCATACTGGTCCGTACTGGTCGTACTGAGTCTGTTCTGGTCCGCAATGGTCCATACTTGTCCGTACTGGTCCGTTCTGGTCCATACTGTTCCGTACTGGTCCGTTCTGGTCCGTACTGGTCCATCGTGTTCCGTGCTGGTCCATACTGGTCCATACTGGTCCGTTCTGGTCCGCACTGGTCCGTACTGGTCTGTTCTGGTCCGCAATGGTCCATACTGGTCCGCACTGGTCCATACTGCTTCCGTACTGGTCCGTACTGGTCCGTTCTGTTCCGCACTGGTCCGCACTGGTCCATACTGGTCCGCACTGGTCCATACTGGTCCGTACTGGTCCGTAATGGTCTGTTCTGGTCCGCAATGGTCCATACTGGTCCATTCTGGTCCGTACTGGTCCATACTGGTCCGTAGTGTTCCCTACCGGTCCGTACTGGGTCCCTACCAGTCCGTACTGTCCGTTCTGGGTACGTTCTGTTCCCATAGTGGTCCGTACTAGTCCGTACTGGTAGGTTCTGGTCCGCACTGGTCCTCACTGGTCCATACTGGTCCGTCCAGGTCCGTACTGGTCCACACTGCTCCGTACTGCCCCCTTGTGGTCCGTACTGGTCCCTAGTATTCCGTACTGGTCCGTACTGGTCCGTTCTGGTCATACTGGTCCGCACTGGTCCGCACTGGTCCATACCTCTCCGCACTGGTCCATACTGGTCCGTACTGGTCCGTACTGGTCTGTTCTGGTCCGCACTGGTCCATACTGGTCCGTACTGGTCCGTTCTGGTCCGTACTGGTCTGTTCTGGTCCCGCACTGGTCCGTACTGGTCCGTAGTGTTCCCTATTGGTCTGTTCTGGTCCGTACTGGTCCGTACTGTCTGTTCTGGTCCGCACTGGTCCATACTGGTCCGTACTGGTCCGTTCTGGTCCGTACTGGTCTGTCTGGTCCGCACTGGTCCGTACTGGTCCGTAGTGTTCCCTATTGGTCTGTTCTGGTCCGTACTGGTCCATACTGGTCCATACTGGTCCGTACTGGTCCGCACTGGTCCATACTGGTCCGCACTGGTCCATACTGGTCCGTACTGGTCCGTACTGGTCTGTTCTGGTCGGCACTGGTCCCATACTGGTCCGTACTGGTCCGATCTGGTCCGCACTGGTCCATACTGGTCCGTATTGGTCCCTACCGATCCATACTGGTCCATACTGGTCCATACTGGTCCGTTCTGGTCCGCACTGGTCCATACTGGTCCGTACTGGTCCATACTGGTCCATACTGGTCCGTACTGGTCCATAGTGGTCCGTACTGGTCCCATACTGGTCCGTACTGGTCCGTCCTGGTCCGTATTGGTCCCTACTGATCCATACTGGTCCATACTGGTCCATACTGGTCCGTTCTGGTCCGCACTGGTCCATACTGCTCCGTGCTGGTCCATACTGGTCCGTACTGGTCCATACTGGTCCATTCTCGTCTGTACTGTCCGTACTGGTCCGTAGTGGTCCCTATTGGTCCGTTGTGGTCCGCACTGGTCCATACTGGTCCATACTGCTCCGTACTGCCCCTAGTGATCCATACTGGTCACTAGTAGTCCGTAGTGGTCGTACTGGTCCGTTCTGCTCCGTACGGGTCCATAGTGGTCCGTACTGGTCCGTTTCTGGTCCGTACGGGTCCATAGCGGTCCGTACTGTCCCTACTGGTCCGTACTGGTCCGCTCTGGTCCATACTGGTCCGTACTGGTCCATACTGGTCTGTACTGGTCCACAATGGTCTGTTCCAGTCCGCACTGGTCCATACTGGTCCGTACTGTTCCATACTGGTCCGTACTGGTCCGTTCTGGTCCGTACTGGTCCATACTTGTCCGTACTTGTCCGTATTGGTCCCTACTGGTCCATACTGGTCCATACGGGTCCGTTCTGGTCCGCACTGGTCCATACTGGTCCGTACTGGTCCACATTGGTCGGTACTGGTCCATACTGGTCCGTACTGGTCCGTTCTGGTCCATACTGGTCCGTAGTGGTCCGTACTGGTCCGTACTGGTCCATAGTGGTCCGTACTGGTCCCTACTGGTCCGTACTGGTCCGTACTGGCCCATACTGGTCCGTTCTGGTACGTTCTGTTCCATATTGGTCCGTACTGGTCCGTCCTGGTCTGTACTGGTCCATACAGTTCCGTTGTGGCCCGCACTGGTCCATAGTGGTCCGTACTGGTCCGTTCTGGTCCGTACTGGTCCATCGTGTTCAGTTCTGGTCCCATACTGGTCATACTGGTCTGTTCTGGTCCGCACTGGTCCATACTGGTACGTTCTGTTCCATAGTGGTCCGTACTAGTCCGTACTTGTCCGTTCTGTTCCGCACTGGTCCGCACTGGTCCATACTGGATCCGCACTGGTCCATACTGGTCCGTACTGGTCCGTACTGGTCTGTTCTGGTCCGCAATGGTCCATACTTGTCCGTACTGGTCCGTTCTGGTCCATACTGTTCCGTACTGGTCCGTTCTGGTCCGTACTGGTCCATCGTGTTCCGTGCTGGTCCATACTGGTCCATACTGGTCCGTACTGGTCCATACTGGTCCATTCTCGTCTGTACTGGTCCGTACTGGTCCGTAGTGGTCCCTATTGGTCCGTTGTGGTCCGCACTGGTCCATACTGGTCCATACTGCTCCCGTACTGTCCCCCTAGTGATCCATACTGGTCACTAGTAGTCCGTAGTGGTCCGTACTGGTCCGTTCTGCTCCGTACGGGTCCATAATGGTCCGTACTGGTCCGTTCTGGTCCGTACGGTCCATAGCGGTCCGTACTGTCCCTACTGGTCTGTACTGGTCCGCTCTGGTCCATACTGGTCCGTACTGGTCCATACTGGTCCGTACTGGTCCACAATGGTCCGTTCCAGTCCGCACTGGTCCATACTGGTCCGTACTGGTCCGCACTGGTCCATACTGGTCCATACTGGTTTGTACTGGTCCGTACTGGTCCGCTCTAATCCATACTTGTCCGTACTGGTCCATACTGGTCCGTACTGGTCCGTCTGGTCCGTACTGGTCCATACTAGTCCGTACTGGTCCGTATTGGTCCCCTACCGGTCCATACTGGTCCATACGGGTCCCTTCTGGTCCGCACTGGGTCCATATGGTCCGTACTGGTCCACATTGGTCGGTACTGGTCCATACTGGTCCGTACTGGTCCGTTCTGGTCCATACTGGTCCGTAGTGGTCCGTACTGGTCCGTACTGGTCCATAGTGGTCCGTACTGGTCCTACTGGTCCGTACTGGTCCGTACTGGCCCGTACTGGTCCGTTCTGGTACGTTCTGTTCCATATTGGTCCGTACTGGTCCGTCCCTGGTCTGTACTGGTCCATACAGGTCCGTTGTGGCCCGCACTGGTCCATAGTGGTCCGTACTGGTCCGTTCTGGTCCGTACTGGTCCATCGTGTTCAGTGCTGGTCCATACTGGTCCATACTGGTCTGTTCTGGTCCGCACTGGTCCATACTGGTACGTTCTGTTCCATAGTGGTCCGTACTAGTCCGTACTTGTCCGTTCTGTTCCGCACTGGTCCGCACTGGTCCATACTGGTCCGCACTGGTCCATACTGGTCCGTACTGGTCCGTACTGGTCTGTTCTGGTCCGCAATGGTCCATACTTGTCCGTACTGGTCCGTTCTGGTCCATACTGTTCCGTACTGGTCCGTTCTGGTCCGTACTGGTCCATCGTGTTCCGTGCTGGTCCATACTGGTCCATACTGGTCCGTTCTGGTCCGCACTGGTCCGTACTGGTCTGTTCTGGTCGCAATGGTCCATACTGGTCCGCACTGGTCCATACTGCTCCGTACTGGTCCGTACTGGTCCGTTCTGTTCCGCACTGGTCCGCACTGGTCCATACTGGTCCGCACTGGTCCTATACTGGTCCGTACTGGTCCGTAATGGTCTGTTCTGGTCCGCAATGGTCCATACTGGTCCATTCTGGTCCGTACTGGTCCATACTGGTCCGTAGTGTTCCCTACCGGTCCGTACTGGTCCCTACCAGTCCGTACTGGTCCGTTCTGGTACGTTCTGTTCCATAGTGGTCCGTACTAGTCCGTACTGGTAGGTTCTGGTCCGCACTGGTCCTCACTGGTCCATACTGTCCGTCCAGGTCCGTACTGGTCCACACTGCTCCGTACTGCCCCTTGTGGTCCGTACTGGTCCCTAGTATTCCGTACTGGTCCGTACTGGTCCGTTCTGGTCCATACTGGTCCGCACTGGTCCGCACTGGTCCATACCTCTCCGCACTGGTCCATACTGGTCCGTTACTGTCCGTACTGGTCTGTTCTGGTCCGCACTGGTCCATACTGGTCCGTACTGGGTCCGTTCTGGTCCGTACTGTCTGTTCTGGTCCGCACTGGTCCGTACTGGTCCGTAGTGTTCCCTATTGGTCTGTTCTGGTCCGTACCTGGTCCGTACTGGTCTGTTCTGGTCCGCACTGGGTCCATACTGGTCCGTACTGGTCCGTTCTGGTCCGTACTGGTCTGTTCTGGTCCGCACTGGTCCGTACTGGTCCGTAGTGTTCCTATGGTCTGTTCTGGTCCGTACTGGTCCATACTGGTCCATACTGGTCCGTACTGGTCGCATGGTCCATACTGAGTCGTACTGGTCCGATCTGGTCCGTATTGGTCCGTCCTGGTCCGTATTGGTCCCTACCGATCCATACTGGTCCATACTGGTCCTTACTGGTCCCGTTCTGGTCCGCACTGGTCCATAACTGGTCCGTACTGGTCCATACTGGTCCATACTGGTCCGTACTGGTCCATAGTGGTCCGTACTGGTCCATACTGGTCCGTTAATGGTCCGTCCTGGTCCGTATTGGTCCCTACTGATCCATACTGGTCCCATACTGGTCCCATACTGGTCCGTTCTGGTCCGCCACTGGTCCATACTGCTCCGTGCTGGTCCATACTGGTCCGTACTGGTCCATACTGGTCCATTCTCGTCTGTACTGGTCCGTACTGGTCCCGTAGTGGTCCCTATTGGTCCGTTGTGGTCCGCACTGGTCCATACTGGTCCATACTGCTCCGTACTGCCCCCTAGTGATCATCTGGTCACTAGTAGTCCGTTAGTGGTCCGTACTGGTCCGTTCTGTTCCGTACGGGTCCATAGTGGTCCGTACTGGTCCGTTCTGGTCCGTACGGGTCCATAGCGGTCCCGTACTGTCCCTACTGGTCCGTACTGGTCCGCTTGGTCCATACTGGTCCGTACTGGTCCATACTGGTCTGTACTGGTCCACAATGGTCTGTTCCAGTCCGCACTAGTCCATACTGGTCCGTACTGTTCCATACTGGTCCGTACTGGTCCGTTCTGGTCCGTACTGGTCCATACTAGTCCGTACTTGTCCGTATTGGTCCCTACTGTCCATACTGGTCCATACGGGTCCGTTCTGGTCCGCACTGGTCCATACTGGTCCGTACTGAGTCCACATTGGTCGGTACTGGTCCATACTGGTCCGTACTGGTCCGTTCTGGTCCGTACTGGTCCATACTAGTCCGTACTTGTCCGTATTGGTCCTACTGTCCATACTGGTCCATACGGGTCCGTTCTGGTCCGCACTGGTCCATACTGGTCCGTACTGGTCCACATTGTCGGTACTGGTCCATACTGGTCGTTACTGGTCGTTCTGTCCATACTGGTCCGTAGTGGTCCGTACTGGTCCGTACTGGTCCATAGTGGTCCGTACTGGTCCCTACTGGTCCGTACTGTCGTCCCGTACTGGCCCATACTGGTCCGTTCTGGTACGTTCTGTTCCATATTGGTCCGTACTGGTCCGTCCTGGTCTGTACTGGTCCATACAGGTCCGTTGTGGCCCGCACTGGTCCATAGTGGTCCGGACTGGTCCGTTCTGGTCCGTACTGGTCCATCGTGTTCAGTGCTGGTCCATACTGGTCCATACTGGTCTGTTCTGGTCCGCACTGGTCCATTACTGGTACGTTCTGTTCCATAGTGGTCCGTACTAGTCCGTACTTGTCCGTTCTGTTCCGCACTGGTCCGCACTGGTCCATACTGGTCCGCACTGGTCCATACTTGTCCGTACTGGTCCGTACTGGTCTGTTCTGGTCCGCAATGGTCCATACTTGTCCGTACTGGTCCGTTCTGGTCCATACTGTTCCGTACTGGTCCGTTCTGGTCGTACTGGTCCATCGTGTTCCGTGCTGGTCCATACTGGTCCATACTGGTCCGTACTGGTCCATACTGGTCCATTCTCGTCTGTACTGGTCCATACTGGTCCGTAGTGGTCCCTATTGGTCCGTTGTGGTCCGCAACTGGTCCATACTGGTCCATACTGCTCCGTACTGCCCCCTAGTGATCCATACTGGTCACTAGTAGTCCGTAGTGGTCCGTACTGGTCCGTTCTGCTCCGTACGGGTCCACAGTGGTCCGTACTGGTCCGTTCTTGTCCGTACGGGGTCCCATAGCGGTCCGTTACTGTCCCTACTGGTCCGTACTGGTCCGCTCTGGTCCATACTGGTCCGTACTGGTCCATACTGGTCCGTACTGGTCCACAATGGTCTGTTCCAGTCCGCACTGGTCCATACTGGTCCGTACTGGTCCGCACTGGTCCATACTGGTCCGTACTGGTCCGTACTGGTCCGTACTGGTCCGCTCTAATCCATACTGGTCCGTACTGGTCCATACTGGTCCGTACTGGTCCGTTCTGGTCCATACTGGTCCATACGGGTCCGTTCTGGTCCGCACTGGTCCATACTGGTCCGTACTGGTCCACATTGGTCGGTACTGGTCCATACTGGTCCGTACTGGTCCGTTCTGGTCCATACTGTCCGTAGTGGTCCGTACTGGTCCGTACTGGTCCATAGTGGTCCGTACTGGTCCCTACTGGTCCGTACTGGTCCGTACTGGCCCATACTGGTCCGTTCTGGTACATTCTGTTCCATATTGGTCCGTACTGGTCCGTCCTGGTCTGTACTGGTCCATACAGGTCCGTTGTGGCCCGCACTGGTCCATAGTGGTCCGTACTGGTCCGTTCTGGTCCGTACTGGTCCATCGTGTTCAGTGCTGGTCCATACTGGTCCATACTGGTCTGTTCTGGTCCGCACTGGTCCATACTGGTACGTTCTGTTCCATAGTGGTCCGTACTAGTCCGTACTTGTCCGTTCTGTTCCGCACTGGTCCGCACTGGTCCATACTGGTCCGCACTGGTCCATACTGGTCCGTACTGGTCCGTACTGGTCTGTTCTGGTCCGCAATGGTCCATACTTGTCCGTACTGGTCCGTTCTGGTCCATACTGTTCTGTACTGGTCCGTTCTGGTCCGTACTGGTCCATCGTGTTCCGTGCTGGTCCATACTGGTCCATACTGGTCCGTTCTGGTCCGCACTGGTCCGTACTGGTTGTTCTGGTCCGCAATGGTCCATACTGGTCCGCACTGGTCCATACTGCTCCGTACTGGTCCGTACTGGTCCGTTCTGTTCCGCACTGGTCCGCACTGTCCATACTGGTCCGCACTGGTCCATACTGGTCCGTACTGGTCCGTAATGGTCCTGTTCTGGTCCGCAATGGTCCATACTGGTCCGTTCTGGTCCGTACTGGTCCATACTGGTCCGTAGTGTTCCCTACCAGTCCGTACTGGTCCCTACCAGTCCGTACTGGTCCGTTCTGGTACGTTCTGTTCCATAGTGGTCCGTACTAGTCCGTACTGGTAGGTTCTGTCCGCACTGGTCCTCACTGGTCCATACTGGTCCGTCCAGGTCCGTACTGGTCCACACTGCTCCGTACTGCCCCCTTGTGGTCCGTACTGGTCCCTAGTATTCCGTACTGGTCCGTACTGGTCCGTTCTGGTCCATACTGGTCCGCACTGGTCCGCACTGGTCCATACCTGTCCGCACTGGTCCATACTGGTCCGTACTGGTTCGCACTGGTCTGTTCTGGTCCGCAATGGTCCATACTGGTCCGTACTGGTCCGTACTGCTCCGTACTGGTCTGTTCTGGTCCGCACTGGTCCGTACTGGTCCGTAGTGTTTCCCTATTGGTCCGTTCTGGTCCGTACTGGTCCATACTGGTCCATACTGGTCCGTACTGGTCCGCACTGGTCCATACTGGTCCGCACTGGTCCATACTGGTCCGTACTGGTCCGTACTGGTCCGTTCTGGTCGGCACTGGTCCATACCGGTCCGCACTGGTCCGATCTGGTCCGTATTGGTCCGTCCTGGTCCGTATTGATCCCTACCAATCCATACTGGTCCATACTGGTCCATACTGGTCCGTTCTGGTCCGCACTGGTCCATACTGGTCCGTACTGGTCCGTTCTGGTCCATACTGTTCCGTACTGGTCCATAGTGGTCCGTACTGGTCCATACTGGTCCGTACTGGTCCGTCCTGGTCCGTATTGGTCCCTACTGATCCATACTGGTCCATACTGGTCCATACTGGTCCGTTCTGGTCCGCACTGGTCCATACTGCTCCGTACTGGTCCATACTGGTCCGTACTGGTCCATACTGGTCCATTCTCGTCTGTACTGGTCCGTACTGGTCCGTAGTGGTCCCTATTGGTTCGTTGTGGTCCGCACTGGTCCATACTGGTCCATACTGGTCCGCACTGGTCCATACTGGTCCGTACTGGTCCGTAATGGTCTGTTCTGGTCCGCAACGGTCCATACTGGTCCATTCTGGTCCGTACTGGTCCATACTGGTCCGTAGTGTTCCCTACCGGTCCGTAGTGGTCCCTACCAGTCCGTACTGGTCCGTTCTGGTACGTTCTGTTCCATAGTGGTCCGTACTAGTCCGTACTGGTAGGTTCTGGTCCGCACTGGTCCTCACTGGTCCATACTGGTCCATTCTGGTCCGTACTGGTCCATAGTGGTCCGTACTGGTCCCTACTGGTCCGTACTGGTCCGTACTGGCCCGTACTGGTCCGTTCTGGTACGTTCTGTTCCATATTGGTCCGTACTGGTCCGTCCTGGTCTGTACTGGTCCATACAGGTCCGTTGTGGCCCGCACTGGTCCATAGTGGTCCGTACTGGTCCGTTCTGGTCCGTACTGGTCCATCGTGTTCAGTGCTGGTCCATACTGGTCCATACTGGTCTGTTCTGGTCCGCACTGGTCCATACTGGTACGTCTGTTCCATAGTGGTCCGTACTAGTCCGTACTTGTCCGTTCTGTTCCGCACTGGTCCGCACTGGTCCCATACTGGTCCGCACTGGTCCATACTGGTCCGTACTGGTCCGTACTGGTCTGTTCTGGTCCGCAATGGTCCATACTTGTCCGTACAGGTCCGTTCTGGTCCATACTGTTCCGTACTGGTCCGTTCTGGTCCGTACTGGTCCATCGTGTTCCGTGCTGGTCCATACTGGTCCATACTGGTCCGTTCTGGTCCGCACTGGTCCGTACTGGTCTGTTCTGGTCCGCAATGGTCCATACTGGTCCGCACTGGTCCATACTGCTCCGTACTGGTCCGTACTGGTCCGTTCTGTTCCGCACTGGTCCGCACTGGTCCATACTGGTCCGCACTGGTCCATACTGGTCCGTACTGGTCCGTAATGGTCTGTTCTGGTCCGCAATGGTCCATACTGGTCCATTCTGGTCCGTACTGGTCCATACTGGTCCGTAGTGTTCCCTACCGGTCCGTACTGGTCCCTACCAGTCCGTACTGGTCCGTTCTGGTACGTTCTGTTCCATAGTGGTCCGTACTAGTCCGTACTGGTAGGTTCTGGTCCGCACTGGTCCTCACTGGTCCATACTGGTCCGTCCAGGTCCGTACTGGTCCACACTGCTCCGTACTGCCCCCTTGTGGTCCGTACTGGTCCCTAGTATTCCGTACTGGTCCGTACTGGTCCGTTCTGGTCCATACTGGTCCGCACTGGTCCGCACTGGTCCATACCTCTCCGCACTGGTCCATACTGGTCCGTACTGGTCCGTACTGGTCTGTTCTGGTCCGCACTGGTCCATACTGGTCCGTACTGGTCCGTTCTGGTCCGTACTGGTCTGTTCTGGTCCGCACTGGTCCGTACTGGTCCATAGTGTTCCCTATTGGTCTGTTCTGGTCCGTACTGGTCCGTACTGGTCTGTTCTGGTCCGCACTGGTCCATACTGGTCCGTACTGGTCCGTTCTGGTCCGTACTGGTCTGTTCTGGTCCGCACTGGTCCGTACTGGTCCGTAGTGTTCCCTATTGGTCTGTTCTGGTCCGTACTGGTCCATACTGGTCCATACTGGTCCGTACTGGTCCGCACTGGTCCATACTGGTCCGCACTGGTCCATACTGGTCCGTACTGGTCCGTACTGGTCTGTTCTGGTCGGCACTGGTCCATACTGGTCCGTACTGGTCCGATCTGGTCCGTATTGGTCCGTCCTGGTCCGTATTGGTCCCTACCGATCCATACTGATCGATACTGGTCCATACTGGTCCGTTCTGGTCCGCACTGGTCCATACTGGTCCGTACTGGTCCATACTGGTCCATACTGGTCCGTACTGGTCCATAGTGGTCCGTACTGGTCCATACTGGTCCGTACTGGTCCGTCCTGGTCCGTATTGGTCCCTACTGATCCATACTGGTCCATACTGGTCCATACTGGTCCGTTCTGGTCCGCACTGGTCCATACTGCTCCGTGCTGGTCCATACTGGTCCGTACTGGTCCATACTGGTCCATTCTCGTCTGTACTGGTCCGTACTGGTCCGTAGTGGTCCCTATTGGTCCGTTGTGGTCCGCACTGGTCCATACTGGTCCATACTGCTCCGTACTGCCCCCTAGTGATCCATACTGGTCACTAGTAGTCCGTAGTGGTCCGTACTGGTCCGTTCTGCTCCGTACGGGTCCATAGTGGTCCGTACTGGTCCGTTCTGGTCCGTACGGGTCCATAGCGGTCCGTACTGTCCCTACTGGTCCGTACTGGTCCGCTCTGGTCCATACTGGTCCGTACTGGTCCATACTGGTCTGTACTGGTCCACAATGGTCTGTTCCAGTCCGCACTAGTCCATACTGGTCCGTACTGTTCCATACTGGTCCGTACTGGTCCGTTCTGGTCCGTACTGGTCCATACTAGTCCGTACTTGTCCGTATTGGTCCCTACTGGTCCATACTGGTCCATACGGGTCCGTTCTGGTCCGCACTGGTCCATACTGGTCCGTACTGGTCCACATTGGTCGGTACTGGTCCATACTGGTCCGTACTGGTCCGTTCTGGTCCATACTGGTCCGTAGTGGTCCGTACTGGTCCGTACTGGTCCATAGTGGTCCGTACTGGTCCCTACTGGTCCGTACTGGTCCGTACTGGCCCATACTGGTCCGTTCTGGTACGTTCTGTTCCATATTGGTCCGTACTGGTCCGTCCTGGTCTGTACTGGTCCATACAGGTCCGTTGTGGCCCGCACTGGTCCATAGTGGTCCGTACTGGTCCGTTCTGGTCCGTACTGGTCCATCGTGTTCAGTGCTGGTCCATACTGGTCCATACTGGTCTGTTCTGGTCCGCACTGGTCCATACTGGTACGTTCTGTTCCATAGTGGTCCGTACTAGTCCGTACTTGTCCGTTCTGTTCCGCACTGGTCCGCACTGGTCCATACTGGTCCGCACTGGTCCATACTGGTCCGTACTGGTCCGTACTGGTCTGTTCTGGTCCGCAATGGTCCATACTTGTCCGTACTGGTCCGTTCTGGTCCATACTGTTCCGTACTGGTCCGTTCTGGTCCGTACTGGTCCATCGTGTTCCGTGCTGGTCCATACTGGTCCATACTGGTCCGTACTGGTCCGTACTGGTCTGTTCTGGTCCGCAATGGTCCATACTTGTCCGTACTGGTCCGTTCTGGTCCATACTGTTCCGTACTGGTCCGTTCTGGTCCGTACTGGTCCATCGTGTTCCGTGCTGGTCCATACTGGTCCATACTGGTCCGTACTGGTCCATACTGGTCCATTCTCGTCTGTACTGGTCCATACTGGTCCGTAGTGGTCCCTATTGGTCCGTTGTGGTCCGCACTGGTCCATACTGGTCCATACTGCTCCGTACTGCCCCCTAGTGATCCATACTGGTCACTAGTAGTCCGTAGTGGTCCGTACTGGTCCGTTCTGCTCCGTACGGGTCCACAGTGGTCCGTACTGGTCCGTTCTTGTCCGTACGGGTCCATAGCGGTCCGTACTGTCCCTACTGGTCCGTACTGGTCCGCTCTGGTCCATACTGGTCCGTACTGGTCCATACTGGTCCGTACTGGTCCACAATGGTCTGTTCCAGTCCGCACTGGTCCATACTGGTCCGTACTGGTCCGCACTGGTCCATACTGGTCCGTACTGGTCCGTACTGGTCCGTACTGGTCCGCTCTAATCCATACTGGTCCGTACTGGTCCATACTGGTCCGTACTGGTCCGTTCTGGTCCATACTGGTCCATACGGGTCCGTTCTGGTCCGCACTGGTCCATACTGGTCCGTACTGGTCCACATTGGTCGGTACTGGTCCATACTGGTCCGTACTGGTCCGTTCTGGTCCATACTGGTCCGTAGTGGTCCGTACTGGTCCGTACTGGTCCATAGTGGTCCGTACTGGTCCCTACTGGTCCGTACTGGTCCGTACTGGCCCATACTGGTCCGTTCTGGTACATTCTGTTCCATATTGGTCCGTACTGGTCCGTCCTGGTCTGTACTGGTCCATACAGGTCCGTTGTGGCCCGCACTGGTCCATAGTGGTCCGTACTGGTCCGTTCTGGTCCGTACTGGTCCATCGTGTTCAGTGCTGGTCCATACTGGTCCATACTGGTCTGTTCTGGTCCGCACTGGTCCATACTGGTACGTTCTGTTCCATAGTGGTCCGTACTAGTCCGTACTTGTCCGTTCTGTTCCGCACTGGTCCGCACTGGTCCATACTGGTCCGCACTGGTCCATACTGGTCCGTACTGGTCCGTACTGGTCTGTTCTGGTCCGCAATGGTCCATACTTGTCCGTACTGGTCCGTTCTGGTCCATACTGTTCTGTACTGGTCCGTTCTGGTCCGTACTGGTCCATCGTGTTCCGTGCTGGTCCATACTGGTCCATACTGGTCCGTTCTGGTCCGCACTGGTCCGTACTGGTCTGTTCTGGTCCGCAATGGTCCATACTGGTCCGCACTGGTCCATACTGCTCCGTACTGGTCCGTACTGGTCCGTTCTGTTCCGCACTGGTCCGCACTGGTCCATACTGGTCCGCACTGGTCCATACTGGTCCGTACTGGTCCGTAATGGTCTGTTCTGGTCCGCAATGGTCCATACTGGTCCGTTCTGGTCCGTACTGGTCCATACTGGTCCGTAGTGTTCCCTACCAGTCCGTACTGGTCCCTACCAGTCCGTACTGGTCCGTTCTGGTACGTTCTGTTCCATAGTGGTCCGTACTAGTCCGTATGGTAGGTTCTGGTCCGCACTGGTCCTCACTGGTCCATACTGGTCCGTCCAGGTCCGTACTGGTCCACACTGCTCCGTACTGCCCCCTTGTGGTCCGTACTGGTCCCTAGTATTCCGTACTGGTCCGTACTGGTCCGTTCTGGTCCATACTGGTCCGCACTGGTCCGCACTGGTCCATACCTGTCCGCACTGGTCCATACTGGTCCGTACTGGTCCGCACTGGTCTGTTCTGGTCCGCAATGGTCCATACTGGTCCGTACTGGTCCGTACTGCTCCGTACTGGTCTGTTCTGGTCCGCACTGGTCCGTACTGGTCCGTAGTGTTCCCTATTGGTCCGTTCTGGTCCGTACTGGTCCATACTGGTCCATACTGGTCCGTACTGGTCCGCACTGGTCCATACTGGTCCGCACTGGTCCATACTGGTCCGTACTGGTCCGTACTGGTCCGTTCTGGTCGGCACTGGTCCATACCGGTCCGCACTGGTCCGATCTGGTCCGTATTGGTCCGTCCTGGTCCGTATTGATCCCTACCAATCCATACTGGTCCATACTGGTCCATACTGGTCCGTTCTGGTCCGCACTGGTCCATACTGGTCCGTACTGGTCCGTTCTGGTCCATACTGTTCCGTACTGGTCCATAGTGGTCCGTACTGGTCCATACTGGTCCGTACTGGTCCGTCCTGGTCCGTATTGGTCCCTACTGATCCATACTGGTCCATACTGGTCCATACTGGTCCGTTCTGGTCCGCACTGGTCCATACTGCTCCGTACTGGTCCATACTGGTCCGTACTGGTCCATACTGGTCCATTCTCGTCTGTACTGGTCCGTACTGGTCCGTAGTGGTCCCTATTGGTTCGTTGTGGTCCGCACTGGTCCATACTGGTCCATACTGGTCCGCACTGGTCCATACTGGTCCGTACTGGTCCGTAATGGTCTGTTCTGGTCCGCAATGGTCCATACTGGTCCATTCTGGTCCGTACTGGTCCATACTGGTCCGTAGTGTTCCCTACCGGTCCGTACTGGTCCCTACCAGTCCGTACTGGTCCGTTCTGGTACGTTCTGTTCCATAGTGGTCCGTACTAGTCCGTACTGGTAGGTTCTGGTCCGCACTGGTCCTCACTGGTCCATACTGGTCCGTCCAGGTCCGTACTGGTCCACACTGCTCCGTACTGCCCCATTGTGGTCCGTACTGGTCCCTAGTATTCCGTACTGGTCCGTACTGGTCCGTTCTGGTCCATACTGGTCCGCACTGGTCCGCACTGGTCCATACCTGTCCGCACTGGTCCATATTGGTCCGTACTGGTCCGCACTGGTCTGTTCTGGTCCGCACCGGTCCATACTGGTCCGTACTGGTCCGTACTGCTCCGTACTGGTCTGTTCTGGTCCGCACTGGTCCGTACTGGTCCGTAGTGTTCCCTATTGGTCCGTTCTGGTCCGTACTGGTCCATACTGGTCCATACTGGTCCGTACTGGTCCGCACTGGTCCATACTGGTCCGCACTGGTCCATACTGGTCCGTACTGGTCCGTACTGGTCCGTTCTGGTCGGCACTGGTCCATACCGGTCCGCACTGGTCCGATCTGGTCCGTATTGGTCCGTCCTGGTCCGTATTGGTCCCTACCAATCCATACTGGTCCATACTGGTCCATACTGGTCCGTTCTGGTCCGCACTGGTCCATACTGGTCCGTACTGGTCCGTTCTGGTCCATACTGTTCCGTACTGGTCCATAGTGGTCCGTACTGGTCCATACTGGTCCGTACTGGTCCGTCCTGGTCCGTATTGGTCCCTACTGATCCATACTGGTCCATACTGGTCCATACTGGTCCGTTCTGGTCCGCACTGGTCCATACTGCTCCGTACTGGTCCATACTGGTCCGTACTGGTCCATACTGGTCCATTCTCGTCTGTACTGGTCCGTACTGGTCCGTAGTGGTCCCTATTGGTTCGTTGTGGTCCGCACTGGTCCATACTGGTCCATACTGCTCCGTACTGCCCCCTAGTGATCCATACTGGTCACTAGTAGTCCGTAGTGGTCCGTACTGGTCCGTTCTGCTCCGTACGGGTCCATAGTGGTCCGTACTGGTCCGTTCTGGTCCGTACGGGTCCATAGCGGTCCGTACTGTCCCTACTGGTCTGTACTGGTCCGCTCTGGTCCATACTGGTCCGTACTGGTCCATACTGGTCCGTACTGGTCCACAATGGTCTGTTCCAGTCCGCACTGGTCCATACTGGTCCGTACTGTTCCGCACTGGTCCATACTGGTCTGTACTGGTCCGTACTGGTCCGTACTGGTCCGCTCTAATCCATACTTGTCCGTACTGGTCCATACTGGTCCGTACTGGTCCGTTCTGGTCCGTACTGGTCCATACTAGTCCGTACTGGTCCGTATTGGTCCCTACTGGTCCATACTGGTCCATACGGGTCCGTTCTGGTCCGCACTGGTCCATACTGGTCCGTACTGGTCCACATTGGTCGGTACTGGTCCATACTGGTCCGTACTGGTCCGTTCTGGTCCATACTGGTCCGTAGTGGTCCGTACTGGTCCGTACTGGTCCATAGTGGTCCGTACTGGTCCCTACCAGTCCGTACTGGTCCGTACTGGCCCATACTGGTCCGTTCTGGTACGTTCTGTTCCATATTGGTCCGTACTGGTCCGTCCTGGTCTGTACTGGTCCATACAGGTCCGTTGTGGCCCGCACTGGTCCATAGTGGTCCGTACTGGTCCGTTCTGGTCCGTACTGGTCCATCGTGTTCAGTGCTGGTCCATACTGGTCCATACTGGTCTGTTCTGGTCCGCACTGGTCCATACTGGTACGTTCTGTTCCATAGTGGTCCGTACTAGTCCGTACTTGTCCGTTCTGTTCCGCACTGGTCCGCACTGGTCCATACTGGTCCGCACTGGTCCATACTGGTCCGTACTGGTCCGTACTGGTCTGATCTGGTCCGCAATGGACCATACTTGTCCGTACTGGTCCGTTCTGGTCCATACTGTTCCGTACTGGTCCGTTCTGGTCCGTACTGGTCCATCGTGTTCCGTGCTGGTCCATACTGGTCCATACTGGTCCGTACTGGTCCATACTGGTCCATTCTCGTCTGTACTGGTCCGTACTGGTCCGTAGTGGTCCCTATTGGTCCGTTGTGGTCCGCACTGGTCCATACTGGTCCATACTGCTCCGTACTGCCCCCTAGTGATCCATACTGGTCACTAGTAGTCCGTAGTGGTCCGTACTGGTCCGTTCTGCTCCGTACGGGTCCATAGTGGTCCGTACTGGTCCGTTCTGGTCCGTACGGGTCCATAGCGGTTCGTACTGTCCCTACTGGTCCGTACTGGTCTGCTCCGGTCCATACTGGTCCGTACTGGTCCATACTGGTCCGTACTGGTCCATACTGGTCCGTACTGGTCCATACTGGTCCGTACTGGTCCACAATGGTCCGTTCCAGTCCGCACTGGTCTATACTGGTCCGTACTGGTCCGCACTGGTCCATACTGGTCCGTACTGGTCCGTACTGGTCCGTACTGGTCCGCTCTAATCCATACTGGTCCGTACTGGTCCGTATTGGTCCCTACTGGTCCATACTGGTCCGTACGGGTCCGTTCTGGTCCGCACTGGTCCATACTGGTCCGTACTGGTCCACATTGGTCGGTACTGGTCCATACTGGTCCGTACTGGTCCGTTCTGGTCCATACTGGTCCGTAGTGGTCCGTACTGGTCCGTACTGGTCCATAGTGTTCCGTACTGGTCCCTACTGGTCCGTACTGGTCCGTACTGGCCCATACTGGTCCGTTCTGGTCCGTACTGTTCCATAGTGGTCCGTACTGGTCCGTTCTGATCTGTACTGGTCCATACTGGTCCGTACTGGTCCGTTCTTGTCCGTACTGGTCCATAGTGTTCCGTACTGGTCCCTACCGGTCCGTACTGGTCCCTTCCAGTCCGTACTGGTCCGTTCTGGTACGTTCTGTTCCATAGTGGTCCGTACTAGTCCGTACTTGTCCGTTCTGTTCCGCACTGGTCCGCACTGGTCCATACTGGTCCGCACTGGTCCATACTGGTCCGTACTGGTCCGTACTGGTCTGATCTGGTCCGCAATGGACCATACTTGTCCGTACTGGTCCGTTCTGGTCCATACTGTTCCGTACTGGTCCGTTCTGGTCCGTACTGGTCCATCGTGTTCCGTGCTGGTCCATACTGGTCCATACTGGTCCGTACTGGTCCATACTGGTCCATTCTCGTCTGTACTGGTCCGTACTGGTCCGTAGTGGTCCCTATTGGTCCGTTGTGGTCCGCACTGGTCCATACTGGTCCATACTGCTCCGTACTGCCCCCTAGTGATCCATACTTGTCACTAGTAGTCCGTAGTGGTCCGTACTGGTCCGTTCTGCTCCGTACGGGTCCATAGTGGTCCGTACTGGTCCGTTCTGGTCCGTACGGGTCCATAGCGGTCCGTACTGTCCCTACTGGTCCGTACTGGTCTGCTCCGGTCCATACTGGTCCGTACTGGTCCATACTGGTCCGTACTGGTCCATACTGGTCCGTACTGGTCCATACTGGTCCGTACTGGTCCACATTGGTCGGTACTGGTCCATACTGGTCCGTACTGGTCCGTTCTGGTCCATACTGGTCCGTAGTGGTCCGTACTGGTCCGTACTGGTCCATAGTGGTCCGTACTGGTCCCTACCAGTCCGTACTGGTCCGTACTGGCCCATACTGGTCCGTTCTGGTACGTTCTGTTCCATATTGGTCCGTACTGGTCCGTCCTGGTCTGTACTGGTCCATACAGGTCCGTTGTGGCCCGCACTGGTCCATAGTGGTCCGTACTGGTCCGTTCTGGTCCGTACTGGTCCATCGTGTTCAGTGCTGGTCCATACTGGTCCATACTGGTCTGTTCTGGTCCGCACTGGTCCATACTGGTACGTTCTGTTCCATAGTGGTCCGTACTAGTCCGTACTTGTCCGTTCTGTTCCGCACTGGTCCGCACTGGTCCATACTGGTCCGCACTGGTCCATACTGGTCCGTACTGGTCCGTACTGGTCTGATCTGGTCCGCAATGGACCATACTTGTCCGTACTGGTCCGTTCTGGTCCATACTGTTCCGTACTGGTCCGTTCTGGTCCGTACTGGTCCATCGTGTTCCGTGCTGGTCCATACTGGTCCATACTGGTCCGTACTGGTCCATACTGGTCCATTCTCGTCTGTACTGGTCCGTACTGGTCCGTAGTGGTCCCTATTGGTCCGTTGTGGTCCGCACTGGTCCATACTGGTCCATACTGCTCCGTACTGCCCCCTAGTGATCCATACTGGTCACTAGTAGTCCGTAGTGGTCCGTACTGGTCCGTTCTGCTCCGTACGGGTCCATAGTGGTCCGTACTGGTCCGTTCTGGTCCGTACGGGTCCATAGCGGTTCGTACTGTCCCTACTGGTCCGTACTGGTCTGCTCCGGTCCATACTGGTCCGTACTGGTCCATACTGGTCCGTACTGGTCCATACTGGTCCGTACTGGTCCATACTGGTCCGTACTGGTCCACAATGGTCCGTTCCAGTCCGCACTGGTCTATACTGGTCCGTACTGGTCCGCACTGGTCCATACTGGTCCGTACTGGTCCGTACTGGTCCGTACTGGTCCGCTCTAATCCATACTGGTCCGTACTGGTCCATACTGGTCCGTACTGGTCCGTTCTGGTCCGTACTGGTCCATACTAGTCCGTACTGGTCCGTATTGGTCCCTACTGGTCCATACTGGTCCGTACGGGTCCGTTCTGGTCCGCACTGGTCCATACTGGTCCGTACTGGTCCACATTGGTCGGTACTGGTCCATACTGGTCCGTACTGGTCCGTTCTGGTCCATACTGGTCCGTAGTGGTCCGTACTGGTCCGTACTGGTCCATAGTGTTCCGTACTGGTCCCTACTGGTCCGTACTGGTCCGTACTGGCCCATACTGGTCCGTTCTGGTCCGTACTGTTCCATAGTGGTCCGTACTGGTCCGTTCTGATCTGTACTGGTCCATACTGGTCCGTACTGGTCCGTTCTTGTCCGTACTGGTCCATAGTGTTCCGTACTGGTCCCTACCGGTCCGTACTGGTCCCTTCCAGTCCGTACTGGTCCGTTCTGGTACGTTCTGTTCCATAGTGGTCCGTACTAGTCCGTACTGGTCGGTTCTGGTCCGCACTGGTCCTCACTGGTCCATACTGGTCCGTCCTGGTCCGTACTGGTCCATACTGCTCCGTACTGCCCCCTTGTGGTCCGTACTGGTCCCTAGTATTCCGAACTGCTCGGTAATGGTCCGTTCTGCTCCGTACTGGTCCATAGTGGTCCGTACTGGTCTATTCTGGTCCGTAATGGTCCATAGTGTTCCGTGCTGGTCCGTACTGGTCCGTACCGGTCCATACCGGTCCATACTGGTCCGTACTGGTCCGTACTGCTCTGCCCTTGTCCATACTGGTCCGTACTGTTCCGCACTCGTCCATACTGGTCCATAGTGCTCCGTACTGCCCCCTAGTGGTCCGTACTGGTCACTAGTAGTCCGTACTGGCCCGTACTGGTCCGTTCTGCTCCGTACTGGTCCATAGTGGTCCGTACTGGTCCATTCTGGTCCGTACTGGTCCATAGTGTTCCGTGCTGGTCCATACTGGTCCATACTGGTCCGTTCTGGTCCGCACTGGTCCATACTGGTACGTTCTGTTCCATAGTGGTCCGTACTAGTCCGTACTTGTCCGTTCTGTTCCGCACTGGTCCGCACTGGTCCATACTGGTCCGCACTGGTCCATACTGGTCCGTACTGGTCCGTAATGGTCTGTTCTGGTCCGCAATGGTCCATACTGGTCCGTTCTGGTCCGTACTGTTCCATAGTGGTCCGTACTGGTCCGTTCTGATCTGTACTGGTCCATACTGGTCCGTACTGGTCCGTTCTTGTCCGTACTGGTCCATAGTGTTCCGTACTGGTCCCTACCGGTCCGTACTGGTCCCTACCAGTCCGTACTGGTCCGTTCTGGTACGTTCTGTTCCATAGTGGTCCGTACTAGTCCGTACTGGTCGGTTCTGGTCCGTACTGGTCCTCACTAGTCCATACTGGTCCGTACTGGTCCGTACTGGTCCATACTGCTCCGTACTGCCCCCTTGTGGTCCGTACTGGTCCCTAGTATTCCGTACTGCTCCGTACTGGTCCGTTCTGCTCCGTACTGGTCCATAGTGGTCCGTACTGGTCTATTCTGGTCCGTACTGGTCCATAGTGTTCCGTGCTGGTCCATACTGGTCCCTTCTGGTCTGCCCTTGTCCATACTGGTCCGTACTGGTCCGCACTGGTCCATACTGGTCCATACTGGTCCGTACTGGTCCGTACCGGTCCATACCGGTCCATACTGGTCCGTACTGGTCCGTACTGGTCTGCCCTTGTCCATACTGGTCCGTACTGGTCCGCACTGGTCCATACTGGTCCGTAGTGCTCCGTACTGCCCCCTAGTGGTCCGTACTGGTCACTAGTAGTCCGTACTGGTCCGTACTGGTCCGTTCTGCTCCGTACTGGTCCATAGTGGTCCATTCTGGTCCGTACTGGTCCATAGTGTTCCGTGCTGGTCCATACTGGTCCATACTGGTCTGTTCTGGTCCGCACTGGTCCATACTGGTCCGTTCTGTTCCATAGTGGTCCGCACTAGTCCGTACTTGTCCGTTCTGTTCTGCACTGGTCCGCACTGGTCCATACTGGTCCGCACTGGTCCATACTGGTCCGTACTGGTCCGTACTGGTCTGTTCTGGTCCGCACTGGTCCATACTGGTCCGTTCTGGTCCGTACTGTTCCATAGTGGTCCGTACTGGTCCATTCTGGCCCGTACTGGTCCATAGTGGTCCGTACTGGTCCGTTCTGGTCCGTACTGGTCCATACTGGTCCGTAGTGTTCCCTACCGGTCCGTACTGGTCCCTACCAGTCCGTACTGGTCCGTTCTGGTACGTTCTGTTCCATAGTGGTCCGTACTAGTCCGTACTGGTCGGTTCTGGTCCGCACTGGTCCTCACTGGTCCATACTGGTCCGTCCTGGTCCGTACAGGTCCATACTGCTCCGTACTGCCCCCTTGTGGTCCGTACTGGTCCCTAGTATTCCGTACTGGTCCGTACTGGTCCGTTCTGCTCCGTACTGGTCCATAGTGGTCCGTACTGGTCTATTCTGGTCCGTAATGGTCCATAGTGTTCCGTGCTGGTCCGTACTGGTCCGTACCGGTCCATACCGGTCCATACTGGTCCGTACTGGTCCGTACTGCTCTGCCCTTGTCCATACTGGTCCGTACTGTTCCGCACTCGTCCGTACTGGTCCATAGTGCTCCGTACTGCCCCCTAGTGGTCCGTACTGGTCACTAGTAGTCCGTACTGGTCCGTTCTGCTCCGTACTGGTCCATAGTGGTCCGTACTGGTCCATTCTGGTCCGTACTGGTCCATAGTGTTCCGTGCTGGTCCATACTGGTCCATACTGGTCCGTTCTGGTCCGCACTGGTCCATACTGGTACGTTCTGTTCCATAGTGGTCCATACTAGTCCGTGCTTGTCCGTTCTGTTCCGCACTGGTCCGCACTGGTCCATACTGGTCCGCACTGGTCCATACTGGTCCGTACTGGTCCGTAATGGTCTGTTCTGGTCCGCAATGGTCCATACTGGTCCGTTCTGTTCCATAGTGGTCCGCACTAGTCCGTACTTGTCCGTTCTGTTCTGCACTGGTCCGCACTGGTCCATACTGGTCCGCACTGGTCCATACTGGTCCGTACTGGTCCGTACTGGTCTGTTCTGGTCCGCACTGGTCCATACTGGTCCGTTCTGGTCCGTACTGTTCCATAGTGTCCGTACTGGTCCATTCTGGCCCGTACTGGTCCATAGTGGTCCGTACTGGTCCGTTCTGGTCCGTACTGGTCCATACTGGTCCGTAGTGTTCCCTACCGGTCCGTACTGGTCCCTACCAGTCCGTACTGGTCCGTTCTGGTACGTTCTGTTCCATAGTGGTCCGTACTAGTCCGTACTGGTCGGTTCTGGTCCGCACTGGTCCTCACTGGTCCATACTGGTCCGTCCTGGTCCGTACAGGTCCATACTGCTCCGTACTGCCCCCTTGTGGTCCGTACTGGTCCCTAGTATTCCGAACTGCTCCGTACTGGTCCGTTCTGCTCCGTACTGGTCCATAGTGGTCCGTACTGGTCTATTCTGGTCCGTAATGGTCCATAGTGTTCCGTGCTGGTCCGTACTGGTCCGTACCGGTCCATACCGGTCCATACTGGTCCGTACTGGTCCGTACTGCTCTGCCCTTGTCCATACTGGTCCGTACTGTTCCGCACTCGTCCGTACTGGTCCATAGTGCTCCGTACTGCCCCCTAGTGGTCCGTAACTGGTCACTAGTAGTCCGTACTGGTCCGTTCTGCTCCGTACTGGTCCATAGTGGTCCGTACTGGTCCATTCTGGTCCGTACTGGTCCATAGTGTTCCGTGCTGGTCCATACTGGTCCATACTGGTCCGTTCTGGTCCGCACTGGTCCATACTGGTACGTTCTGTTCCATAGTGGTCCATACTAGTCCGTGCTTGTCCGTTCTGTTCCGCACTGGTCCGCACTGGTCCATACTGGTCCGCACTGGTCCATACTGGTCCGTACTGGTCCGTAATGGTCTGTTCTGGTCCGCAATGGTCCATACTGGTCCGTTCTGGTCCGTACTGTTCCATAGTGGTCCGTACTGGTCCGTTCTGATCTGTACTGGTCCATACTGGTCCGTACTGGTCCGTTCTTGTCCGTACTGGTCCATAGTGTTCCGTACTGGTCCCTACCGGTCCGTACTGGTCCCTACCAGTCCGTACAGGTCCGTTCTGGTACGTTCTGTTCCATAGTGGTCCGTACTAGTCCGTACTGGTCGGTTCTGGTCCGCACTGGTCCTCACTGGTCCATACTGGTCCGTACTGGTCCGTACTGGTCCATACTGCTCCGTACTGCCCCCTTGTGGTCCGTACTGGTCCCTAGTATTCTGTACTGCTCCGTACTGGTCCGTTCTGCTCCGTACTGGTCCATAGTGGTCCGTACTGGTCTATTCAGGTCCGTACTGGTCCATAGTGTTCCATGCTGGTCCGTACTGGTCCGTTCTGGTCTGCCCTTGTCCATACTTGTCCGTACTGGTCCGCACTGGTCCATACTGGTCCATACTGGTCCGTACTGGTCCGTACAGGTCCATACCGGTCCATACTGGTCCGTACTGGTCCGTACTGGTCTGCCCTTGTCCATACTGGTCCGTACTGGTCCGCACTGGTCCATACTGGTCCGTAGTGCTCCGTACTGCCCCCTAGTGGTCCGTACTGGTCACTAGTAGTCCGTACTGGTCCGTACTGGTCCGTTCTGCTCCGTACTGGTCCATAGTGGTCCATTCTGGTCCGTACTGGTCCATAGTGTTCCGTGCTGGTCCATACTGGTCCATACTGGTCCGTACTGGTCCGCACTGGTCCATACTGGTCCGTTCTGTTCCATAGTGGTCCGCACTAGTCCGTACTTGTCCGTTCTGTTCCGCACTGGTCCGCACTGGTCCATACTGGTCCGCACTGGTCCATACTGGTCCGTACTGGTCCGTACTGGTCTGTTCTGGTCCGCACTGGTCCGTACTGGTCCGTTCTGGTCCGTACTGTTCCATAGTGGTCCGTACTGGTCCATTCTGGCCCGTACTGGTCCATAGTGGTCCGTACTGGTCCGTTCTGGTCCGTACTGGTCCATACTGGTCCGTACTGGTCCCTACCGGTCCGTACTGGTCCCTACCAGTCC
>NW_027099375.1:0-70000 GCF_031753505.1 Anomalospiza imberbis
TGCGACTTATCCTTAATTGTTTGGATTTTTTGGAGGCGTCCGGCTACTCAGGGACAAAAGCCCTTGGAGACAAACACCGGCCCTTTTCCCTTTGAAGGAAAAGTTGCCAGCCCAGGTTCCTGATGTCAGTTTATAGGGTTCCCTTGGCACTGTCAGGGCAGCACAAGTTTGTGGTGGGGACAGGTTAGGTCTGGGACATATCTTTAATCGTTTGGATTTTTTGGAGGCGGCCGGCCACCCAAGGCCACAGTCTCCTTGAGAAAAAGACCGGTCCTTTTCCCTGTAAGGAAAAGTTGCCGGTCCAGGTTGCTGATGTCAGTTTGTAGGGTTCCCTTGGCACTGTCTGGACAGCGCAGGCTTGAGGTGGGAGCAGGTTGGGTCTGGGACATATCTTTAATCGTTTGGATTTTTTGGAGGCGGACAGCAACTCAAGGCCAAAGGCTCCTCGAGAAAAAGACCGGTCCTTTTCCCTGTAAGGAAAAATTGCCAGTCCAGGTTGCTGATGTCAGTTTGTAGGGTTCCCTTTGGACTGTCAGGGCAGCACAGGTTTGAGGTGGGGGCAGGTTGGGTCTGGGAAGTATCTTTAATTGTTTGGATTTTTTGGAGGCGTACGGCAACTCAAGGCCAAAAGCCCTTGGAGACAAACACCGGCCCTTTACCCTTTGAAGGAAAAGTTGCCAGCCCAGGTTCCTGATGTCAGTTTATAGGGTTCCCTTGGCACTGTCAGGGCAGCACAAGTTTGTGGTGGGGGCAGGTTAGGTCTGGGACATATCTTAAATCGTTTGGATTTTTTGGAGGCGGCCGGCCACCCAAGGCCACAGTCTCCTTGAGAAAAAGACCAGTCCTTTTCCCTGTAAGGAAAAATTGCCAGTCCAGGTTGCTGATGTCAGTTTATAGGGTTCCCTTTGGACTGTCAGGGCAGCACAAATTTGAGGTGGGGGCAGGTTGGGTCTGGGACATATCTTTAATCATTTGGATTTTTTGGAGGCGGCCAGCCACTCAAGGACAAAGGTCCCTGCAGGAAAACACCAGCCCATTTTCCCTGGGAAGGAAAAGTGTCCAGCCCAGGATCCTGCTGTCACTTTGTAGGGTTCCCTAGGGACTGTCAGGGTAGCACAGGTTAGAGGTGGAGGCCGGTTGGGTCTGGGACATATCTTTAATCGTTTGGATTTTTTGGAGTCATCTGGCAAGTCAAGGCCAAAGGTCCTTGGAGACAAACACCGGCCGTATTCCCTTTTAAGGAAAAGTTGCCAGCCCAGGTTCCTGATGTCAGTTTATAGGGTTCTTTTTGGACTGTCAGGGCAGCACATGTAAGAGCTTGGGGAATGTTGGGTCTGGGACATATCCTTCATCGTTTGGATTTTTTGGAGGAGGCCGGCCACTCAAGGCCAAAGACTCATCGAGAAAAAACCACCCATTTTCCCTGTGAAGGAAAAGTTTCCAGGGCAGGTTCCTCTTGTCAGTTGGTAGGGTTCCCTTGGGACTGTCAGGGAAGCACAGGTTTGAGGTGGGGGCAGGTTGGGTCTGGGACATATCTTTACTCGTTTGGATATTTTGGAGGCGGCCGGCCACTCTGGGACAAAGGCCCTTGAAGACAAACACCAGCCCTTTTCCCTGTGAAGGAAAAGTTGAGAGCCCAGGAGCCCAGGTTCCTCTTGTCAGTTTATAGCGTTCTCTTGGGACTGTCAGGGCAGCACAAGTTTGTAGTGGGGGCAGGTTGGGTCTAGGACATATCTTTAATCGTTTGGAGTTTTTGGAGGCATCCGGCTACTCAGGGACAAAGGCCCTTGGAGACAAACACCGGCTGTATTCCCTGTGAAGGAAAAGTTGCCAGCCCTGGTTGCTGATGTCAGTTTGTAGAGTTCCCTTGGGACTGTCAGAGAAGCACCGGTTTGAGGTGGGGGCAGGTTGAGTCTGGGAAGTATCTTTAATCGTTTGGAGTTTTTGGAGGCATCCGGCTACTCAGGGACAAAGGCACTTGGAGACAAACACCGGCTGTATTCCCTGTTAAGGAATAGTTGCCAGCCCAGGTTCCTGATATCAGTTTATAGGGTTCCCTTGACACTGTCAGGGCAGCACAAGTTTGTGGTGGGGGCAAGTTAGGTCTGGGACATATCTTTAATCGTTTGGATTTTTTGGAGGCGGCCGGCCACCCAAGGCCACAGTCTCCTTGAGAAAAAGACCAGTCCTTTTCCCTGTAAGGAAAAATTGCCTGTCCAGGTTGCTGATGTCAGTTTGTGGAGTTCCCTTGGCACTGTCAAGGCAGCACAGTTTTGAGGTGGGGGCAGGTTGGGTCTGGGAAATATCTTTAATAGTTTGGATTTTTTGGAGGCGTCAGGCCACTGTAGGACAATGGCCCCTGCAGGAAAACACCGGCCATTTTCGCTGGGAAGGAAAAGTGTCCAGCCCAGGATCCTGCTGTCACTTTGTAGGGTTCCCTTTGGACTGTCAGGGTAGCACAGGTTAGAGGTGGGGGCCGGTTGGGTCTGGGACTTATCCTTAATTGTTTGGATTTTTTGGAGGCGTCCGGCCACTCAAGGCCAAAAGCCCTTGGAGACAAACACCAGCCCTTTTCCCTGTTAAGGAAAAGTTGCCAGCCCAGGTTCCTCATGTCAGTTTATAGCATTCTCTTGGGACTGTCAGGGCAGCACAAGTTTGTAGTGGGGGCAGGTTAGGTCTGGGACATATCTTTAATCGTTTGGATTTTTTGGAGGCGGCCCGCCACCCAAGGCCACAGTCTCCTCGAGAAAAAGACCGGTCCTTTTCCCTGTAAGGAAAAGTTGCCGGTCCAGGTTGCTGATGTCAGTTTGTAGGGTTCCCTTGGGACTGTCTGGACAGCGCAGGTTTGAGGTGGGGGCAGGTTGGGTCTGGGACATATCTTTAATCGTTTGGATTTTTTGGAGGCGGAGGGCAACTCAAGGCCAAAGGCTCCTCGAGAAAAAGACCGGTCCTTTTCCCTGTAAGGAAAAATTGCCAGTCCAGGTTGCTGATGTCAGTTTGTAGGGTTCCCTTGGGACTGTCAGGGCAGCACAAGTTTGTAGTGGGGGCAGGTTGGGTCTGGGAAGTATCTTTAATCGTTTGGATTTTTTGGAGGCGGCCGGCCACCCAAGGCCAAAAGCCCTTGGAGACAAACACCAGCCCTTTACCCTTTGAAGGAAAAGTTGCCAGCCCAGGTTCCTGATGTCAGTTTATAGGGTTCCCTTGGCACTGTCAGGGCAGCACAAGTTTGTGGTGGGGGCAGGTAAGGTCTGGGACATATCTTAAATCGTTTGGATTTTTTGGAGGCGGCCGGCCACCCAAGGCCACAGTCTCCTTGAGAAAAAGACCAGTCCTTTTCCCTGTAAGGAAAAATTGCCAGTCCAGGTTGCTGATGTCAGTTTGTAGGGTTCCCTTTGGACTGTCAGGGCAGCACAGGTTTGAGGTGGGGGCAGGTTGGGTCTGGGAAGTATCTTTAATCGTTTGGATTTTTTGGAGGCGTACGGCCACTCAAGGCCAAAAGCCCTTGGAGACAAACACCGGCCCTTTACCCTTTGAAGGAAAAGTTGCCAGCCCAGGTTCCTGATGTCAGTTTATAGGGTTCCCTTGGCACTGTCAGGGCAGCACAAGTTTGTGGTGGGGGCAGGTTAGGTCTGGGACATATCTTAAATCGTTTGGATTTTTTGGAGGCGGCCGGCCACCCAAGGCCACAGTCTCCTTGAGAAAAAGACCAGTCCTTTTCCCTGTAAGGAAAAGTTGCCAGCCCAGGTTCCTCATGTCAGTTTATAGCATTCTCTTGGGACTGTCAGGGCAGCACAGGTTTGAGGTGGGGGCAGGTTGGGTCTGGGACATATCTTTAATCGTTTGGATTTTTTGGAGGCGGCCAGCCACTCAAGGACAAAGGTTCCTGCAGGAAAACACCGGCCCATTTTCCCTGGGAAGGAAAAGTGTCCAGCCCAGGATCCTGCTGTCACTTTGTAGGGTTCCCTAGGGACTGTCAGGGTAGCACAGGTTAGAGGTGGAGGCCGGTTGGGTCTGGGACATATCTTTAATCGTTTGGATTTTTTGGAGTCATCTGGCAAGTCAAGGCCAAAGGTCCTTGGAGACAAACACCGGCCGTATTCCCTTTTAAGGAAAAGTTGCCAGCCCAGGTTCCTGATGTCAGTTTATAGGGTTCTTTTTGGACTGTCAGGGCAGCACATGTAAGAGCTTGGGGAATGTTGGGTCTGGGACATATCCTTCATCGTTTGGATTTTTTGGAGGAGGCCGGCCACTCAAGGCCAAAGACTCATCGAGAAAAAACCACCCATTTTCCCTGTGAAGGAAAAGTTTCCAGGGCAGGTTCCTCTTGTCAGTTGGTAGGGTTCCCTTGGGACTGTCAGGGAAGCACAGGTTTGAGGTGGGGGCAGGTTGGGTCTGGGACATATCTTTAATCGTTTGGATATTTTGGAGGCGGCCGGCCACTCTGGGACAAAGGCCCTTGAAGACAAACACCAGCCCTTTTCCCTGTGAAGGAAAAGTTGAGAGCCCAGGAGCCCAGGTTCCTCTTGTCAGTTTATAGCGTTCTCTTGGGACTGTCAGGGCAGCACAAGTTTGTAGTGGGGGCAGGTTGGGTCTAGGACATATCTTTAATCGTTTGGAGTTTTTGGAGGCATCCGGCTACTCAGGGACAAAGGCCCTTGGAGACAAACACCGGCTGTATTCCCTGTGAAGGAAAAGTTGCCAGCCCTGGTTGCTGATGTCAGTTTGTAGGGTTCCCTTGGGACTGTCAGAGAAGCACCGGTTTGAAGTGGGGGCAGGTTGAGTCTGGGAAGTATCTTTAATCATTTGGATTTTCGGAGACGGCCGGCCACTCAAGGCCAAAAGCCCTTGGAGACAAACACCGGCCCTTTTCCCTGTTAAGGAAAAGTTGCCAGCCCAGGTTGCTGATGTCAGTTTATAGGGTTCCCTTGGCACTGTCAGGGCAGCACAAGTTTGTGGTGGGGGCAGGTTAGGTCTGGGACATATCTTTAATCGTTTGGATTTTTTGGAGGCGGCCGGCCACCCAAGGCCACAGTCTCCTTGAGAAAAAGACCAGTCCTTTTCCCTGTAAGGAAAAATTGCCAGTCCAGGTTGCTGATGTCAGTTTGTGGAGTTCCCTTGGCACTGTCAAGGCAGCACAGTTTTGAGGTGGGGGCAGGTTGGGTCTGGGAAATATCTTTAATAGTTTGGATTTTTTGGAGGCGTCAGGCCACTGTAGGACAATGGCCCCTGCAGGAAAACACCGGCCATTTTCACAGGGAAGGAAAAGTGTCCAGCCCAGGATCCTGCTGTCACTTTGTAGGGTTCCCTAGGGACTGTCAGGGTAGCACAGGTTAGAGGTGGGGGCCGGTTGGGTCTGGGACTTATCCTTAATTGTTTGGATTTTTTGGAGGCGTCCGGCCACTCAAGGCCAAAAGCCCTTGGAGACAAACACCAGCCCTTTTCCCTGTTAAGGAAAAGTTGCCAGCCCAGGTTCCTCATGTCAGTTTATAGCATTCTCTTGGGACTGTCAGGGCAGCACAAGTTTGTAGTGGGGGCAGGTTGGGTCTGGGAAGTATCTTTAATCGTTTGGATTTTTTGGAGGCGGCCGGCCACCCAAGGCCACAGTCTCCTTGAGAAAAAGACCGGTCCTTTTCCCTGTAAGGAAAAGTTGCCGGTCCAGGTTGCTGATGTCAGTTTGTAGGGTTCCCTTGGCACTGTCTGGACAGCGAAGGTTTGAGGTGGGGGCAGGTTGGGTCTGGGACATATCTTTAATCGTTTGGATTTTTTGGAGGCGGACGGCAACTCAAGGCCAAAGGCTCCTCGAGAAAAAGACCGGTCCTTTTCCCTGTAAGGAAAAATTGCCAGTCCAGGTTGCTGATGTCAGTTTGTAGGGTTCCCTTGGGACTGTCTGGACAGCGCAGGTTTGAGGTGGGGGCAGGTTGGGTCTGGGACATATCTTTAATCGTTTGGATTTTTTGGAGGCGGACGGCAACTCAAGGCCAAAGGCTCCTCGAGAAAAAGACCGGTCCTTTTCCCTGTAAGGAAAAATTGCCAGTCCAGGTTGCTGATGTCAGTTTGTAGGGTTCCCTTGGGACTGTCAGGGCAGCACAAGTTTGTAGTGGGGGCAGGTTGGGTCTGGGAAGTATCTTTAATCGTTTGGATTTTTTGGAGGCGTACGGCCACTCAAGGCCAAAAGCCCTTGGAGACAAACACCGGCCCTTTACCCTTTGAAGGAAAAGTTGCCAGCCCAGGTTCCTGATGTCAGTTTATAGGGTTCCCTTGGCACTGTCAGGGCAACACAAGTTTGTGGTGGGGGCAGGTTAGGTCTGGGACATATCTTAAATCGTTTGGATTTTTTGGAGGCGGCCGGCCACCCAAGGCCACAGTCTCCTTGAGAAAAAGACCAGTCCTTTTCCCTGTAAGGAAAAATTGCCAGTCCAGGTTGCTGATGTCAGTTTATAGGGTTCCCTTTGGACTGTCAGGGCAGCACAAATTTGAGGTGGGGGCAGGTTGGGTCTGGGACATATCTTTAATCATTTGGATTTTTTGGAGGCGGCCAGCCACTCAAGGACAAAGGTTCCTGCAGGAAAACACCGGCCCATTTTCCCTGGGAAGGAAAAGTGTCCAGCCCAGGATCCTGCTGTCACTTTGTAGGGTACCCTAGGGACTGTCAGGGTAGCACAGGTTAGAGGTGGAGGCCGGTTGGGTCTGGGACATATCTTTAATCGTTTGGATTTTTTGGAGTCATCTGGCAAGTCAAGGCCAAAGGTCCTTGGAGACAAACACCGGCCGTATTCCCTTTTAAGGAAAAGTTGCCAGCCCAGGTTCCTGATGTCAGTTTATAGGGTTCTTTTTGGACTGTCAGGGCAGCACATGTAAGAGCTTGGGGAATGTTGGGTCTGGGACATATCCTTCATCGTTTGGATTTTTTGGAGGAGGCCGGCCACTCAAGGCCAAAGACTCATCGAGAAAAAACCACCCATTTTCCCTGTGAAGGAAAAGTTTCCAGGGCAGGTTCCTCTTGTCAGTTGGTAGGGTTCCCTTGGGACTGTCAGGGAAGCACAGGTTTGAGGTGGGGGCAGGTTGGGTCTGGGACATATCTTTAATCGTTTGGATATTTTGGAGGCGGCCGGCCACTCTGGGACAAAGGCCCTTGAAGACAAACACCAGCCCTTTTCCCTGTGAAGGAAAAGTTGAGAGCCCAGGAGCCCAGGTTCCTCTTGTCAGTTTATAGCGTTCTCTTGGGACTGTCAGGGCAGCACAAGTTTGTAGTGGGGGCAGGTTGGGTCTAGGACATATCTTTAATCGTTTGGAGTTTTTGGAGGCATCCGGCTACTCAGGGACAAAGGCCCTTGGAGACAAACACCGGCTGTATTCCCTGTGAAGGAAAAGTTGCAAGCCCTGGTTGCTGATGTCAGTTTGTAGGGTTCCCTTTGGACTGTCTGAGAAGCACCGGTTAGAGATGGGGGCACGTTAGGTCTGGGACATATCTTTAATCGTTTGGATTTTTTGGAGGCGGCCGGCCACCCAAGGCCACAGTCTCCTTGAGAAAAAGACCAGTCCTTTTCCCTGTAAGGAAAAATTGCCAGTCCAGGTTGCTGATGTCAGTTTGTGGAGTTCCCTTGGCACTGTCAAGGCAGCACAGTTTTGAGGTGGGGGCAGGTTGGGTCTGGGAAATATCTTTAATAGTTTGGATTTTTTGGAGGCGTCAGGCCACTGTAGGACAATGGCCCCTGCAGGAAAACACCGGCCATTTTCGCTGGGAAGGAAAAGTGTCCAGCCCAGGATCCTGCTGTCACTTTGTAGGGTTCCCTAGGGACTGTCAGGGTAGCACAGGTTAGAGGTGGGGGCCGGTTGGGTCTGGGACTTATCCTTAATTGTTTGGATTTTTTGGAGGCGTCCGGCCACTCCAGGCCAAAAGCCCTTGGAGACAAACACCAGCCCTTTTCCCTGTTAAGGAAAAGTTGCCAGCCCAGGTTCCTCATGTCAGTTTATAGCATTCTCTTGGGACTGTCAGGGCAGCACAAGTTTGTAGTGGGGGCAGGTTAGGTCTGGGACATATCTTTAATCGTTTGGATTTTTTGGAGCCATCCGGCCACCCAAGGCCACAGGCTCCTTGAGAAAAAGACCGGTCCTTTTCCCTGTAAGGAAAAGTTGCCGGTCCAGGTTGCTGATGTCAGTTTGTAGGGTTCCCTTGGGACTGTCTGGACAGCGCAGGTTTGAGGTGGGGGCAGGTTGGGTCTGGGACATATCTTTAATCATTTGGATTTTTTGGAGGCGGCCGGCCACACAAGGCCACAGTCTCCTTGAGAAAAATACCGGTCCTTGTCCCGGTAAGGAAAAGATGCCAGTCCAGGTTGCTGATGTCTTCAAGTAGAGTTCCCTTGGGACTGTCAGGGTAGCCCAGGTTAGAGGTGGGGGCCGGTTGGGTCTGCGACTTATCCTTAATTGTTTGGATTTTTTGGAGGCGTCCGGCTACTCAGGGACAAAAGCCCTTGGAGACAAACACCGGCCCTTTTCCCTTTGAAGGAAAAGTTGCCAGCCCAGGTTCCTGATGTCAGTTTATAGGGTTCCCTTGGCACTGTCAGGGCAGCACAAGTTTGTGGTGGGGACAGGTTAGGTCTGGGACATATCTTTAATCGTTTGGATTTTTTGGAGGCGGCCGGCCACCCAAGGCCACAGTCTCCTTGAGAAAAAGACCGGTCCTTTTCCCTGTAAGGAAAAGTTGCCGGTCCAGGTTGCTGATGTCAGTTTGTAGGGTTCCCTTGGCACTGTCTGGACAGCGCAGGCTTGAGGTGGGAGCAGGTTGGGTCTGGGACATATCTTTAATCGTTTGGATTTTTTGGAGGCGGACAGCAACTCAAGGCCAAAGGCTCCTCGAGAAAAAGACCGGTCCTTTTCCCTGTAAGGAAAAATTGCCAGTCCAGGTTGCTGATGTCAGTTTGTAGGGTTCCCTTTGGACTGTCAGGGCAGCACAGGTTTGAGGTGGGGGCAGGTTGGGTCTGGGAAGTATCTTTAATTGTTTGGATTTTTTGGAGGCGTACGGCAACTCAAGGCCAAAAGCCCTTGGAGACAAACACCGGCCCTTTACCCTTTGAAGGAAAAGTTGCCAGCCCAGGTTCCTGATGTCAGTTTATAGGGTTCCCTTGGCACTGTCAGGGCAGCACAAGTTTGTGGTGGGGGCAGGTTAGGTCTGGGACATATCTTAAATCGTTTGGATTTTTTGGAGGCGGCCGGCCACCCAAGGCCACAGTCTCCTTGAGAAAAAGACCAGTCCTTTTCCCTGTAAGGAAAAATTGCCAGTCCAGGTTGCTGATGTCAGTTTATAGGGTTCCCTTTGGACTGTCAGGGCAGCACAAATTTGAGGTGGGGGC
This sequence comes from Anomalospiza imberbis, assembly GCF_031753505.1. NCBI lineage: Eukaryota > Metazoa > Chordata > Aves > Passeriformes > Viduidae > Anomalospiza > Anomalospiza imberbis. The sequence continues at coordinate 9,354 of NW_027099375.1, forward strand.
AGGTTGGGTCTGGGACATATCTTTAATCATTTGGATTTTTTGGAGGCGGCCAGCCACTCAAGGACAAAGGTCCCTGCAGGAAAACACCAGCCCATTTTCCCTGGGAAGGAAAAGTGTCCAGCCCAGGATCCTGCTGTCACTTTGTAGGGTTCCCTAGGGACTGTCAGGGTAGCACAGGTTAGAGGTGGAGGCCGGTTGGGTCTGGGACATATCTTTAATCGTTTGGATTTTTTGGAGTCATCTGGCAAGTCAAGGCCAAAGGTCCTTGGAGACAAACACCGGCCGTATTCCCTTTTAAGGAAAAGTTGCCAGCCCAGGTTCCTGATGTCAGTTTATAGGGTTCTTTTTGGACTGTCAGGGCAGCACATGTAAGAGCTTGGGGAATGTTGGGTCTGGGACATATCCTTCATCGTTTGGATTTTTTGGAGGAGGCCGGCCACTCAAGGCCAAAGACTCATCGAGAAAAAACCACCCATTTTCCCTGTGAAGGAAAAGTTTCCAGGGCAGGTTCCTCTTGTCAGTTGGTAGGGTTCCCTTGGGACTGTCAGGGAAGCACAGGTTTGAGGTGGGGGCAGGTTGGGTCTGGGACATATCTTTACTCGTTTGGATATTTTGGAGGCGGCCGGCCACTCTGGGACAAAGGCCCTTGAAGACAAACACCAGCCCTTTTCCCTGTGAAGGAAAAGTTGAGAGCCCAGGAGCCCAGGTTCCTCTTGTCAGTTTATAGCGTTCTCTTGGGACTGTCAGGGCAGCACAAGTTTGTAGTGGGGGCAGGTTGGGTCTAGGACATATCTTTAATCGTTTGGAGTTTTTGGAGGCATCCGGCTACTCAGGGACAAAGGCCCTTGGAGACAAACACCGGCTGTATTCCCTGTGAAGGAAAAGTTGCCAGCCCTGGTTGCTGATGTCAGTTTGTAGAGTTCCCTTGGGACTGTCAGAGAAGCACCGGTTTGAGGTGGGGGCAGGTTGAGTCTGGGAAGTATCTTTAATCGTTTGGAGTTTTTGGAGGCATCCGGCTACTCAGGGACAAAGGCACTTGGAGACAAACACCGGCTGTATTCCCTGTTAAGGAATAGTTGCCAGCCCAGGTTCCTGATATCAGTTTATAGGGTTCCCTTGACACTGTCAGGGCAGCACAAGTTTGTGGTGGGGGCAAGTTAGGTCTGGGACATATCTTTAATCGTTTGGATTTTTTGGAGGCGGCCGGCCACCCAAGGCCACAGTCTCCTTGAGAAAAAGACCAGTCCTTTTCCCTGTAAGGAAAAATTGCCTGTCCAGGTTGCTGATGTCAGTTTGTGGAGTTCCCTTGGCACTGTCAAGGCAGCACAGTTTTGAGGTGGGGGCAGGTTGGGTCTGGGAAATATCTTTAATAGTTTGGATTTTTTGGAGGCGTCAGGCCACTGTAGGACAATGGCCCCTGCAGGAAAACACCGGCCATTTTCGCTGGGAAGGAAAAGTGTCCAGCCCAGGATCCTGCTGTCACTTTGTAGGGTTCCCTTTGGACTCTCAGGGTAGCACAGGTTAGAGGTGGGGGCCGGTTGGGTCTGGGACTTATCCTTAATTGTTTGGATTTTTTGGAGGCGTCCGGCCACTCAAGGCCAAAAGCCCTTGGAGACAAACACCAGCCCTTTTCCCTGTTAAGGAAAAGTTGCCAGCCCAGGTTCCTCATGTCAGTTTATAGCATTCTCTTGGGACTGTCAGGGCAGCACAAGTTTGTAGTGGGGGCAGGTTAGGTCTGGGACATATCTTTAATCGTTTGGATTTTTTGGAGGCGGCCCGCCACCCAAGGCCACAGTCTCCTCGAGAAAAAGACCGGTCCTTTTCCCTGTAAGGAAAAGTTGCCGGTCCAGGTTGCTGATGTCAGTTTGTAGGGTTCCCTTGGGACTGTCTGGACAGCGCAGGTTTGAGGTGGGGGCAGGTTGGGTCTGGGACATATCTTTAATCGTTTGGATTTTTTGGAGGCGGAGGGCAACTCAAGGCCAAAGGCTCCTCGAGAAAAAGACCGGTCCTTTTCCCTGTAAGGAAAAATTGCCAGTCCAGGTTGCTGATGTCAGTTTGTAGGGTTCCCTTGGGACTGTCAGGGCAGCACAAGTTTGTAGTGGGGGCAGGTTGGGTCTGGGAAGTATCTTTAATCGTTTGGATTTTTTGGAGGCGGCCGGCCACCCAAGGCCAAAAGCCCTTGGAGACAAACACCAGCCCTTTACCCTTTGAAGGAAAAGTTGCCAGCCCAGGTTCCTGATGTCAGTTTATAGGGTTCCCTTGGCACTGTCAGGGCAGCACAAGTTTGTGGTGGGGGCAGGTAAGGTCTGGGACATATCTTAAATCGTTTGGATTTTTTGGAGGCGGCCGGCCACCCAAGGCCACAGTCTCCTTGAGAAAAAGACCAGTCCTTTTCCCTGTAAGGAAAAATTGCCAGTCCAGGTTGCTGATGTCAGTTTGTAGGGTTCCCTTTGGACTGTCAGGGCAGCACAGGTTTGAGGTGGGGGCAGGTTGGGTCTGGGAAGTATCTTTAATCGTTTGGATTTTTTGGAGGCGTACGGCCACTCAAGGCCAAAAGCCCTTGGAGACAAACACCGGCCCTTTACCCTTTGAAGGAAAAGTTGCCAGCCCAGGTTCCTGATGTCAGTTTATAGGGTTCCCTTGGCACTGTCAGGGCAGCACAAGTTTGTGGTGGGGGCAGGTTAGGTCTGGGACATATCTTTAATCGTTTGGATTTTTTGGAGGCGGCCGGCCACCCAAGGCCACAGTCTCCTTGAGAAAAAGACCAGTCCTTTTCCCTGTAAGGAAAAGTTGCCAGCCCAGGTTCCTCATGTCAGTTTATAGCATTCTCTTGGGACTGTCAGGGCAGCACAGGTTTGAGGTGGGGGCAGGTTGGGTCTGGGACATATCTTTAATCGTTTGGATTTTTTGGAGGCGGCCAGCCACTCAAGGACAAAGGTTCCTGCAGGAAAACACCGGCCCATTTTCCCTGGGAAGGAAAAGTGTCCAGCCCAGGATCCTGCTGTCACTTTGTAGGGTTCCCTAGGGACTGTCAGGGTAGCACAGGTTAGAGGTGGAGGCCGGTTGGGTCTGGGACATATCTTTAATCGTTTGGATTTTTTGGAGTCATCTGGCAAGTCAAGGCCAAAGGTCCTTGGAGACAAACACCGGCCGTATTCCCTTTTAAGGAAAAGTTGCCAGCCCAGGTTCCTGATGTCAGTTTATAGGGTTCTTTTTGGACTGTCAGGGCAGCACATGTAAGAGCTTGGGGAATGTTGGGTCTGGGACATATCCTTCATCGTTTGGATTTTTTGGAGGAGGCCGGCCACTCAAGGCCAAAGACTCATCGAGAAAAAACCACCCATTTTCCCTGTGAAGGAAAAGTTTCCAGGGCAGGTTCCTCTTGTCAGTTGGTAGGGTTCCCTTGGGACTGTCAGGGAAGCACAGTTTTGAGGTGGGGGCAGGTTGGGTCTGGGACATATCTTTAATCGTTTGGATATTTTGGAGGCGGCCGGCCACTCTGGGACAAAGGCCCTTGAAGACAAACACCAGCCCTTTTCCCTGTGAAGGAAAAGTTGAGAGCCCAGGAGCCCAGGTTCCTCTTGTCAGTTTATAGCGTTCTCTTGGGACTGTCAGGGCAGCACAAGTTTGTAGTGGGGGCAGGTTGGGTCTAGGACATATCTTTAATCGTTTGGAGTTTTTGGAGGCATCCGGCTACTCAGGGACAAAGGCCCTTGGAGACAAACACCGGCTGTATTCCCTGTGAAGGAAAAGTTGCCAGCCCTGGTTGCTGATGTCAGTTTGTAGGGTTCCCTTGGGACTGTCAGAGAAGCACCGGTTTGAAGTGGGGGCAGGTTGAGTCTGGGAAGTATCTTTAATCATTTGGATTTTCGGAGACGGCCGGCCACTCAAGGCCAAAAGCCCTTGGAGACAAACACCGGCCCTTTTCCCTGTTAAGGAAAAGTTGCCAGCCCAGGTTGCTGATGTCAGTTTATAGGGTTCCCTTGGCACTGTCAGGGCAGCACAAGTTTGTGGTGGGGGCAGGTTAGGTCTGGGACATATCTTTAATCGTTTGGATTTTTTGGAGGCGGCCGGCCACCCAAGGCCACAGTCTCCTTGAGAAAAAGACCAGTCCTTTTCCCTGTAAGGAAAAATTGCCAGTCCAGGTTGCTGATGTCAGTTTGTGGAGTTCCCTTGGCACTGTCAAGGCAGCACAGTTTTGAGGTGGGGGCAGGTTGGGTCTGGGAAATATCTTTAATAGTTTGGATTTTTTGGAGGCGTCAGGCCACTGTAGGACAATGGCCCCTGCAGGAAAACACCGGCCATTTTCACAGGGAAGGAAAAGTGTCCAGCCCAGGATCCTGCTGTCACTTTGTAGGGTTCCCTAGGGACTGTCAGGGTAGCACAGGTTAGAGGTGGGGGCCGGTTGGGTCTGGGACTTATCCTTAATTGTTTGGATTTTTTGGAGGCGTCCGGCCACTCAAGGCCAAAAGCCCTTGGAGACAAACACCAGCCCTTTTCCCTGTTAAGGAAAAGTTGCCAGCCCAGGTTCCTCATGTCAGTTTATAGCATTCTCTTGGGACTGTCAGGGCAGCACAAGTTTGTAGTGGGGGCAGGTTGGGTCTGGGAAGTATCTTTAATCGTTTGGATTTTTTGGAGGCGGCCGGCCACCCAAGGCCACAGTCTCCTTGAGAAAAAGACCGGTCCTTTTCCCTGTAAGGAAAAGTTGCCGGTCCAGGTTGCTGATGTCAGTTTGTAGGGTTCCCTTGGCACTGTCTGGACAGCGAAGGTTTGAGGTGGGGGCAGGTTGGGTCTGGGACATATCTTTAATCGTTTGGATTTTTTGGAGGCGGACGGCAACTCAAGGCCAAAGGCTCCTCGAGAAAAAGACCGGTCCTTTTCCCTGTAAGGAAAAATTGCCAGTCCAGGTTGCTGATGTCAGTTTGTAGGGTTCCCTTGGGACTGTCTGGACAGCGCAGGTTTGAGGTGGGGGCAGGTTGGGTCTGGGACATATCTTTAATCGTTTGGATTTTTTGGAGGCGGACGGCAACTCAAGGCCAAAGGCTCCTCGAGAAAAAGACCGGTCCTTTTCCCTGTAAGGAAAAATTGCCAGTCCAGGTTGCTGATGTCAGTTTGTAGGGTTCCCTTGGGACTGTCAGGGCAGCACAAGTTTGTAGTGGGGGCAGGTTGGGTCTGGGAAGTATCTTTAATCGTTTGGATTTTTTGGAGGCGTACGGCCACTCAAGGCCAAAAGCCCTTGGAGACAAACACCAGCCCTTTACCCTTTGAAGGAAAAGTTGCCAGCCCAGGTTCCTGATGTCAGTTTATAGGGTTCCCTTGGCACTGTCAGGGCAACACAAGTTTGTGGTGGGGGCAGGTTAGGTCTGGGACATATCTTAAATCGTTTGGATTTTTTGGAGGCGGCCGGCCACCCAAGGCCACAGTCTCCTTGAGAAAAAGACCAGTCCTTTTCCCTGTAAGGAAAAATTGCCAGTCCAGGTTGCTGATGTCAGTTTATAGGGTTCCCTTTGGACTGTCAGGGCAGCACAAATTTGAGGTGGGGGCAGGTTGGGTCTGGGACATATCTTTAATCATTTGGATTTTTTGGAGGCGGCCAGCCACTCAAGGACAAAGGTTCCTGCAGGAAAACACCGGCCCATTTTCCCTGGGAAGGAAAAGTGTCCAGCCCAGGATCCTGCTGTCACTTTGTAGGGTACCCTAGGGACTGTCAGGGTAGCACAGGTTAGAGGTGGAGGCCGGTTGGGTCTGGGACATATCTTTAATCGTTTGGATTTTTTGGAGTCATCTGGCAAGTCAAGGCCAAAGGTCCTTGGAGACAAACACCGGCCGTATTCCCTTTTAAGGAAAAGTTGCCAGCCCAGGTTCCTGATGTCAGTTTATAGGGTTCTTTTTGGACTGTCAGGGCAGCACATGTAAGAGCTTGGGGAATGTTGGGTCTGGGACATATCCTTCATCGTTTGGATTTTTTGGAGGAGGCCGGCCACTCAAGGCCAAAGACTCATCGAGAAAAAACCACCCATTTTCCCTGTGAAGGAAAAGTTTCCAGGGCAGGTTCCTCTTGTCAGTTGGTAGGGTTCCCTTGGGACTGTCAGGGAAGCACAGGTTTGAGGTGGGGGCAGGTTGGGTCTGGGACATATCTTTAATCGTTTGGATATTTTGGAGGCGGCCGGCCACTCTGGGACAAAGGCCCTTGAAGACAAACACCAGCCCTTTTCCCTGTGAAGGAAAAGTTGAGAGCCCAGGAGCCCAGGTTCCTCTTGTCAGTTTATAGCGTTCTCTTGGGACTGTCAGGGCAGCACAAGTTTGTAGTGGGGGCAGGTTGGGTCTAGGACATATCTTTAATCGTTTGGAGTTTTTGGAGGCATCCGGCTACTCAGGGACAAAGGCCCTTGGAGACAAACACCGGCTGTATTCCCTGTGAAGGAAAAGTTGCCAGCCCTGGTTGCTGATGTCAGTTTGTAGGGTTCCCTTGGGACTGTCAGAGAAGCACCGGTTTGAAGTGGGGGCAGGTTGAGTCTGGGAAGTATCTTTAATCATTTGGATTTTCGGAGACGGCCGGCCACTCAAGGCCAAAAGCCCTTGGAGACAAACACCGGCCCTTTTCCCTGTTAAGGAAAAGTTGCCAGCCCAGGTTCCTGATGTCAGTTTATAGGGTTCCCTTGGCACTGTCAGGGCAGCACAGTTTTGAGGTGGGGGCAGGTTGGGTCTGGGACATATCTTTAATCGTTTGGATTTTTTGGAGGCGTCAGGCCACTGTAGGACAATGGCCCCTGCAGGAAAACACCGGCCATTTTCGCTGGGAAGGAAAAGTGTCCAGCCCAGGATCCTGCTGTCACTTTGTAGGGTTCCCTAGGGACTGTCAGGGTAGCACAGGTTAGAGGTGGGGGCCGGTTGGGTCTGGGACTTATCCTTAATTGTTTGGATTTTTTGGAGGCGTCCGGCCACTCAAGGCCAAAAGCCCTTGGAGACAAACACCAGCCCTTTTCCCTGTTAAGGAAAAGTTGCCAGCCCAGGTTCCTCATGTCAGTTTATAGCATTCTCTTGGGACTGTCAGGGCAGCACAAGTTTGTAGTGGGGGCAGGTTAGGTCTGGGACATATCTTTAATCGTTTGGATTTTTTGGAGGCGGCCGGCCACCCAAGGCCACAGTCTCCTTGAGAAAAAGACCGGTCCTTTTCCCTGTAAGGAAAAGTTGCCGGTCCAGGTTGCTGATGTCAGTTTGTAGGGTTCCCTTGGCACTGTCTGGACAGCGCAGGTTTGAGGTGGGGGCAGGTTGGGTCTGGGACATATCTTTAATCGTTTGGATTTTTTGGAGGCGGACGGCAACTCAAGGCCAAAGGCTCCTCGAGAAAAAGACCGGTCCTTTTCCCTGTAAGGAAAAATTGCCAGTCCAGGTTGCTGATGTCAGTTTGTAGGGTTCCCTTGGGACTGTCAGGGCAGCACAGGTTTGAGGTGGGGGCAGGTTGGGTCTGGGAAATATCTTTAATCATTTGGATTTTTTGGAGGCGTACGGCCACTCAAGGCCAAAAGCCCTTGGAGACAAACACCGGCCCTTTACCCTTTGAAGGAAAAGTTGCCAGCCCAGGTTCCTGATGTCAGTTTATAGGGTTCCCTTGGCACTGTCAGGGCAGCACAAGTTTGTGGTGGGGGCAGGTTAGGTCTGGGACATATCTTTAATCGTTTGGATTTTTTGGAGGCGGCCGGCCACCCAAGGCCACAGTCTCCTTGAGAAAAAGACCGGTCCTTTTCCCTGTAAGGAAAAGTTGCCGGTCCAGGTTGCTGATGTCAGTTTGTAGGGTTCCTTTGGCACTGTCTGGACAGCGCAGGTTTGAGGTGGGGGCAGGTTGGGTCTGGGACATATCTTTAATCGTTTGGATTTTTTGGAGGCGGACGGCAACTCAAGGCCAAAGGCTCCTCGAGAAAAAGACCGGTCCTTTTCCCTGTAAGGAAAAATTGCCAGTCCAGGTTGCTGATGTCAGTTTGTAGGGTTCCCTTGGCACTGTCTGGACAGCGCAGGTTTGAGGTGGGGGCAGGTTGGGTCTGGGACATATCTTTAATCGTTTGGATTTTTTGGAGGCGGAGGGCAACTCAAGGCCAAAGGCTCCTCGAGAAAAAGACCGGTCCTTTTCCCTGTAAGGAAAAATTGCCAGTCCAGGTTGCTGATGTCAGTTTGTAGGGTTCCCTTGGGACTGTCAGGGCAGCACAGGTTTGAGGTGGGGGCAGGTTGGGTCTGGGAAGTATCTTTAATCGTTTGGATTTTTTGGAGGCGTACGGCCACTCAAGGCCAAAAGCCCTTGGAGACAAACACCGGCCCTTTACCCTTTGAAGGAAAAGTTGCCAGCCCAGGTTCCTGATGTCAGTTTATAGGGTTCCCTTGGCACTGTCAGGGCAGCACAAGTTTGTGGTGGGGGCAGGTTAGGTCTGGGACATATCTTTAATCGTTTGGATTTTTTGGAGGCGGCCGGCCACCCAAGGCCACAGTCTCCTTGAGAAAAAGACCGGTCCTTTTCCCTGTAAGGAAAAGTTGCCGGTCCAGGTTGCTGATGTCAGTTTGTAGGGTTCCTTTGGCACTGTCTGGACAGCGCAGGTTTGAGGTGGGGGCAGGTTGGGTCTGGGACATATCTTTAATCGTTTGGATTTTTTGGAGGCGGACGGCAACTCAAGGCCAAAGGCTCCTCGAGAAAAAGACCGGTCCTTTTCCCTGTAAGGAAAAATTGCCAGTCCAGGTTGCTGATGTCAGTTTGTAGGGTTCCCTTGGGACTTTCAGGGCAGCACAGGTTTGAGGTGGGGGCAGGTTGGGTCTGGGAAGTATCTTTAATCGTTTGGATTTTTTGGAGGCGGACGGCCACCCAAGGCCACAGTCTCCTTGAGAAAAAGACCAGTCCTTTTCCCTGTAAGGAAAAATTGCCAGTCCAGGTTGCTGATGTCAGTTTGTAGGGTTCCCTTTGGACTGTCAGGGCAGCACAAATTTGAGGTGGGGGCAGGTTGGGTCTGGGACATATCTTTAATCATTTGGATTTTTTGGAGGCGGCCAGCCACTCAAGGTCAAAGGTCCCTGCAGGAAAACACCGGCCCATTTTCCCTGGGAAGGAAAAGTGTCCAGCCCAGGATCCTGCTGTCACTTTGTAGGGTTCCCTAGGGACTGTCAGGGTAGCACAGGTTAGAGGTGGGGGCCGGTTGGGTCTGGGACATATCTTTAATAGTTTGGATTTTTTGGAGTCATCTGGCAAGTCAAGGCCAAAAGCCCTTGGAGACAAACACCAGCCGTATTCCCTTTTAAGGAAAAGTTGCCAGCCCAGGTTCCTGATGTCAGTTTATAGGGTTCTTTTTGGACTGTCAGGGCAGCACATGTAAGAGCTTGGGGAATGTTGGGTCTGGGACATATCCTTCATCGTTTGGATTTTTTGGAGGAGGCCGGCCACTCAAGGCCAAAGACTCATCGAGAAAAAACCACCCATTTTCCCTGTGAAGGAAAAGTTTCCAGGGCAGGTTCCTCTTGTCAGTTGCTAGGGTTCCCTTGGGACTGTCAGGGAAGCACAGGTTTGAGGTGGGGGCAGGTTGGGTCTGGGACATATCTTTAATTGTTTGGATATTTTGGAGGCGGCTGGCCACTCTGGGACAAAGGCCCTTGAAGACAAACACCAGCCCTTTTCCCTGTGAAGGAAAAGTTGAGAGCCCAGGAGCCCAGGTTCCTCTTGTCAGTTTATAGCGTTCTCTTGGGACTGTCAGGGCAGCACAAGTTTGTAGTGGGGGCAGGTTGGGTCTAGGACATATCTTTAATCGTTTGGAGTTTTTGGAGGCATCCGGCTACTCAGGGACAAAGGCCCTTGGAGACAAACACCGGCTGTATTCCCTGTGAAGGAAAAGTTGCCAGCCCTGGTTGCTGATGTCAGTTTGTAGGGTTCCCTTTGGACTGTCTGAGAAGCACCGGTTTGAGATGGGGGCAAGTTAGGTCTGGGACATATCTTTAATCGTTTGGATTTTTTGGAGGCGGCCGGCCACCCAAGGCCACAGTCTCCTTGAGAAAAAGACCAGTCCTTTTCCCTGTAAGGAAAAATTGCCAGTCCAGGTTGCTGATGTCAGTTTGTGGAGTTCCCTTGGCACTGTCAAGGCAGCACAGTTTTGAGGTGGGGGCAGGTTGGGTCTGGGAAATATCTTTAATCGTTTGGATTTTTTGGAGGCGTCAGGCCACTGTAGGACAATGGCCCCTGCAGGAAAACACCGGCCATTTTCGCTGGGAAGGAAAAGTGTCCAGCCCAGGATCCTGCTGTCACTTTGTAGGGTTCCCTTTGGACTGTCAGGGTAGCACAGGTTAGAGGTGGGGGCCGGTTGGGTCTGGGACTTATCCTTAATTGTTTGGATTTTTTGGAGGCGTCCGGCCACTCAAGGCCAAAAGCCCTTGGAGACAAACACCAGCCCTTTTCCCTGTTAAGGAAAAGTTGCCAGCCCAGGTTCCTCATGTCAGTTTATAGCATTCTCTTGGGACTGTCAGGGGCAGCACAAGTTTGTACTGGGGGCAGGTTAGGTGTGGGACATATCTTTAATCGTTTGGATTTTTTGGAGGCATCCGGCCACCCAAGGCCAAAGGCTCCTCGAGAAAAAGACCGGTCCTTTTCCCTGTAAGGAAAAGTTGCCGGTCCAGGTTGCTGATGTCAGTTTGTAGGGTTCCCTTGGGACTGTCTGGACAGCGCAGGTTTGAGGTGGGGGCAGGTTGGGTCTGGGACATATCTTTAATCGTTTGGATTTTTTGGAGGCGGACGGCAACTCAAGGCCAAAGGCTCCTCGAGAAAAAGACCGGTCCTTTTCCCTGTAAGGAAAAATTGCCAGTCCAGGTTGCTGATGTCAGTTTGTCGGGTTCCCTTTGGACTGTCAGGGCAGCACAGGTTTGAGGTGGGGGCAGGTTGGGTCTGGGACATATCTTTAATCGTTTGGATTTTTTGGAGGCGGCCGGCCACACAAGGCCACAGTCTCCTTGAGAAAAAATACCGGTCCTTGTCCCGGTAAGGAAAAGTTGCCAGTCCAGGTTGCTGATGTCTTCAAGTAGAGTTCCCTTGGGACTGTCAGGGTAGCCCAGGTTAGAGGTGGGGGCCGGTTGGGTCTGCGACTTATCCTTAATTGTTTGGATTTTTTGGAGGCGTCCGGCTACTCAGGGACACAGGCCCTTGGAGACAAACACCGGCCCTTTTCCCTTTAAGGAAAAGTTGCCAGCCCCGGTTGCTGATGTCAGTTTGTAGGGTTCACTTTGGACTGTCCGGGAAGCACGAGTTTGAGGTGGGGGCAGGTTGAGTCTGGGAAATATCTTTAGTCGTTTGGATTTTTTGGAGGCGTCCGGCCACTCAAGGCCAAAGGCCCCTTCAGACAAACACTGGCCATTTTTTCTTGGAAAGATATATGGTCAGCCCTGGTTCCTGCTGTCAGTTTGTAGGGTTCCCTTGGGACTGTCAGGGCAGCACAAATTTGAGGTGGGGGGCAGGTTGGGTCTGGGAAATATCTTTAATCATTTGGATTTTCGGAGGCGGCCGGCCACTCAAGGCCACAGGCCCCGAGAGACAAACACAGGCCCTTTACCCTTTGAAGGAAAAGTTGCCAGCCCAGGTTCCTGATGTCAGTTTATAGGGTTCCCTTGGAACTGTCAGGGCAGCACAAGTTTGTGGTGGGGGCAGGTTAGGTCTGGGACATATCTTTAATCGTTTGGATTTTTTGGAGGCGGCCGGCCACCCAAGGCCACAGTCTCCTCGAGAAAAAGACCGGTCCTTTTCCCTGTAAGGAAAAGTTGCCAGTCCAGGTTGCTGATGTCAGTTTGTAGGGTTCCCTTGGGACTGTCTGGACAGCGCAGGTTTGAGGTGGGGGCAGGTTGGGTCTGGGACATATCTTTAATCGTTTGGATTTTTTGGAGGCGGACGGCAACTCAAGGCCAAAGGCTCCTCGAGAAAAAGACCGGTCCTTTTCCCTGTAAGGAAAAATTGCCAGTCCAGGTTGCTGATGTCAGTTTGTAGGGTTCCCTTGGGACTGTCAGGGCAGCACAGGTTTGAGGTGGGGGCAGGTTGGGTCTGGGAAGTATCTTTAATCATTTGGATTTTCAGAGGCGTACGGCCACTCAAGGCCAAAAGCCCTTGGAGACAAACACCGGCCCTTTACCCTTTGAAGGAAAAGTTGCCAGCCCAGGTTCCTGATGTCAGTTTATAGGGTTCCCTTGGAACTGTCAGGGCAGCACAAGTTTGTGGTGGGGGCAGGTTAGGTCTGGGACATATCTTTAATCGTTTGGATTTTTTGGAGGCGGCCGGCCACCCAAGGCCACAGTCTCCTTGAGAAAAAGACCAGTCCTTTTCCCTGTAAGGAAAAATTGCCAGTCCAGGTTGCTGATGTCAGTTTGTAGGGTTCCCTTTGGACTGTCAAGGCAGCATAAATTTGAGGTGGGGGCAGGTTGGGTCTGGGACATATCTTTAATCATTTGGATTTTTTGGAGGCGGCCAGCCACTCAAGGACAAAGGTCCCTGCAGGAAAACACCGGCCCATTTTCCCTGGGAAGGAAAAGTGTCCAGCCCAGGATCCTGCTGTCACTTTGTAGGGTTCCCTAGGGACTGTCAGGGTAGCACAGGTTAGAGGTGGGGGCCGGTTGGGTCTGGGACATATCTTTAAATCGTTTGGATTTTTTGGAGTCATCTGGCAAGTCAAGGCCAAAGGCCCTTGGAGACAAACACCGGCCGTATTCCCTTTTAAGGAAAAGTTGCCAGCCCAGGTTCCTGATGTCAGTTTATAGGGTTCTTTTTGGACTGTCAGGGCAGCACATGTAAGAGCTTGGGGAATGTTGGGTCTGGGACATATCCTTCATCGTTTGGATTTTTTGGAGGAGGCCGGCCACTCAAGGCCAAAGACTCATCGAGAAAAAACCACCCATTTTCCCTGTGAAGGAAAAGTTTCCAGGGCAGGTTCCTCTTGTCAGTTGGTAGGGTTCCCTTGGGACTGTCAGGGAAGCACAGGTTTGAGGTGGGGGCAGGTTGGGTCTGGGACATATCTTTAATCGTTTGGATATTTTGCAGGCGGCCGGCCACTCTGGGACAAAGGCCCTTGAAGACAAACACCAGCCCTTTTCCCTGTGAAGGAAAAGTTGAGAGCCCAGGAGCCCAGGTTCCTCTTGTCAGTTTATAGCGTTCTCTTGGGACTGTCAGGGCAGCACAAGTTTGTAGTGGGGGCAGGTTGGGTCTAGGACATATCTTTAATCGTTTGGAGTTTTTGGAGGCATCCGGCTACTCAGGGACAAAGGCCCTTGGAGACAAACACCGGCTGTATTCCCTGTGAAGGAAAAGTTGCCAGCCCTGGTTGCTGATGTCAGTTTGTAGGGTTCCCTTGGGACTGTCAGAGAAGCACCGGTTTGAGGTGGGGGCAGGTTGAGTCTGGGAAGTATCTTTAATCATTTGGATTTTCGGAGACGGCCGGCCACTCAAGGCCAAAAGCCCTTGGAGACAAACACCGGCCCTTTTCCCCTGTTAAGGAAAAGTTGCCAGCCCAGGTTCCTGTTGTCAGTTTATAGGGTTCCCTTGGCACTGTCAGGGCAGCACAAGTTTGTGGTGGGGGCAAGTTAGGTCTGGGACATATCTTAAATCGTTTGGATTTTTTGGAGGCGGCCGGCCACCCAAGGCCACAGTCTCCTTGAGAAAAAGACCAGTCCTTTTCCCTGTAAGGAAAAATTGCCAGTCCAGGTTGCTGATGTCAGTTTGTGGAGTTCCCTTGGCACTGTCAAGGCAGCACAGTTTTGAGGTGGGGGCAGGTTGGGTCTGGGAAATATCTTTAATAGTTTGGATTTTTTTGGAGGCGTCAGGCCACTGTAGGACAATGGCCCCTGCAGGAAAACACCGGCCATTTTCGCTGGGAAGGAAAAGTGTCCAGCCCAGGATCCTGCTGTCACTTTGTAGGGTTCCCTAGGGACTGTCAGGGTAGCACAGGTTAGAGGTGGGGGCCGGTTGGGTCTGGGACTTATCCTTAATTGTTTGGATTTTTTGGAGGCGTCCGGCCACTCAAGGCCAAAAGCCCTTGGAGACAAACACCAGCCCTTTTCCCTGTTAAGGAAAAGTTGCCAGCCCAGGTTCCTCATGTCAGTTTATAGCATTCTCTTGGGACTGTCAGGGCAGCACAAGTTTGTAGTGGGGGCAGGTTAGGTCTGGGACATATCTTTAATCGTTTGGATTTTTTGGAGGCGGCCGGCCACCCAAGGCCACAGTCTCCTCGAGAAAAAGACCGGTCCTTTTCCCTGTAAGGAAAAGTTGCCAGTCCAGGTTGCTGATGTCAGTTTGTAGGGTTCCCTTGGCACTGTCAGGGCAGCACAAGTTTGTGGTGGGGGCAAGTTAGGTCTGGGACATATCTTTAATCGTTTGGATTTTTTGGAGGCGGACGGCAACTCAAGGCCAAAGGCTCCTCGAGAAAAAGACCGGTCCTTTTCCCTGTAAGGAAAAGTTGCCGGTCCAGGTTGCTGATGTCAATTTGTAGGGTTCCCTTGGGACTGTCAGGGCAGCACAGGTTTGAGGTGGGGGCAGGTTGGGTCTGGGAAGTATCTTTAATCATTTGGATTTTCAGAGGCGTATGGCCACTCAAGGCCAAAAGCCCTTGGAGACAAACACCGGCCCTTTACCCTTTGAAGGAAAAGTTGCCAGCCCAGGTTCCTGATGTCAGTTTATAGGGTTCCCTTGGCACTGTCAGGGCAGCACAAGTTTGTGGTGGGGGCAGGTTAGGTCTGGGACATATCTTAAATCGTTTGGATTTTTTGGAGGCGGCCGGCCACCCAAGGCCACAGTCTCCTTGAGAAAAAAGACCGGTCCTTTTCCCTGTAAGGAAAAATTGCCAGTCCAGGTTGCTGATGTCAGTTTGTAGGGTTCCCTTTGGACTGTCAGGGCAGCACAAATTTGAGGTGGGGGCAGGTTGGGTCTGGGACATATCCTTCATCGTTTGGATTTTTTGGAGGCGGCCAGCCACTCAAGGACAAAGGTCCCTGCAGGAAAACACCGGCCCATTTTCCCTGGGAAGGAAAAGTGTCCAGCCCAGGATCCTGCTGTCACTTTGTAGGGTTCCCTAGGGACTGTCAGGGTAGCACAGGTTAGAGGTGGGGGCCGGTTGGGTCTGGGACATATCTTTAATCGTTTGGATTTTTTGGAGTCATCTGGCAAGTCAAGGCCAAAGGCCCTTGGAGACAAACACCGGCCGTATTCCCTTTTAAGGAAAAGTTGCCAGCCCAGGTTCCTGATGTCAGTTTATAGGGTTCTTTTTGGGACTGTCAGGGCAGCACATGTAAGAGCTTGGGGAATGTTGGGTCTGGGACATATCCTTCATCGTTTGGATTTTTTGGAGGAGGCCGGCCACTCAAGGCCAAAGACTCATCGAGAAAAAACCACCCATTTTCCCTGTGAAGGAAAAGTTTCCAGGGCAGGTTCCTCTTGTCAGTTGCTAGGGTTCCCTTGGGACTGTCAGGGAAGCACAGGTTTGAGGTGGGGGCAGGTTGGGTCTGGGACATATCTTTAATCGTTTGGATATTTTGGAGGGCGGCCGGCCACTCTGGGACAAAGGCCCTTGAAGACAAACACCAGCCCTTTTCCCTGTGAAGGAAAAGTTGAGAGCCCAGGAGCCCAGGTTCCTCTTGTCAGTTTATAGCGTTCTCTTGGGACTGTCAGGGCAGCACAAGTTTGTAGTGGGGGCAGGTTGGGTCTAGGACATATCTTTAATCGTTTGGAGTTTTTGGAGGCATCCGGCTACTCAGGGACAAAGGCCCTTGGAGACAAACACCGGCTGTATTCCCTGTGAAGGAAAAGTTGCCAGCCCTGGTTGCTGATGTCAGTTTGTAGGGTTCCCTTGGGACTGTCAGAGAAGCACCGGTTTGAGGTGGGGGCAGGTTGAGTCTGGGAAGTATCTTTAATCATTTGGATTTTCGGAGACGGCCGGCCACTCAAGGCCAAAAGCCCTTGGAGACAAACACCGGCCCTTTTCCCTGTTAAGGAAAAGTTGCCAGCCCAGGTTCCTGTTGTCAGTTTATAGGGTTCCCTTGGCACTGTCAGGGCAGCACAAGTTTGTGGTGGGGGCAAGTTAGGTCTGGGACATATCTTAAATCGTTTGGATTTTTTGGAGGCGGACGGCCACCCAAGGCCACAGTCTCCTTGAGAAAAAGACCAGTCCTTTTCCCTGTAAGGAAAAATTGCCAGTCCAGGTTGCTGATGTCAGTTTGTGGAGTTCCCTTGGCACTGTCAAGGCAGCACAGTTTTGAGGTGGGGGCAGGTTGGGTCTGGGAAATATCTTTAATAGTTTGGATTTTTTTGGAGGCGTCAGGCCACTGTAGGACAATGGCCCCTGCAGGAAAACACCGGCCATTTTCGCTGGGAAGGAAAAGTGTCCAGCCCAGGATCCTGCTGTCACTTTGTAGGGTTCCCTAGGGACTGTCAGGGTAGCACAGGTTAGAGGTGGGGGCCGGTTGGGTCTGGGACTTATCCTTAATTGTTTGGATTTTTTGGAGGCGTCCGGCCACTCAAGGCCAAAAGCCCTTGGAGACAAACACCAGCCCTTTTCCCTGTTAAGGAAAAGTTGCCAGCCCAGGTTCCTCATGTCAGTTTATAGCATTCTCTTGGGACTGTCAGGGCAGCACAAGTTTGTAGTGGGGGCAGGTTAGGTCTGGGACATATCTTTAATCGTTTGGATTTTTTGGAGGCGGCGGCCACCCAAGGCCACAGTCTCCTCGAGAAAAAGACCGGTCCTTTTCCCTGTAAGGAAAAGTTGCCAGTCCAGGTTGCTGATGTCAGTTTGTAGGGTTCCCTTGGCACTGTCAGGGCAGCACAAGTTTGTGGTGGGGGCAAGTTAGGTCTGGGACATATCTTTAATCGTTTGGATTTTTTGGAGGGGGACGGCAACTCAAGGCCAAAGGCTCCTCGAGAAAAAGACCGGTCCTTTTCCCTGTAAGGAAAAGTTGCCGGTCCAGGTTGCTGATGTCAATTTGTAGGGTTCCCTTGGGACTGTCAGGGCAGCACAGGTTTGAGGTGGGGGCAGGTTGGGTCTGGGAAGTATCTTTAATCATTTGGATTTTCAGAGGCGTATGGCCACTCAAGGCCAAAAGCCCTTGGAGACAAACACCGGCCCTTTACCCTTTGAAGGAAAAGTTGCCAGCCCAGGTTCCTGATGTCAGTTTATAGGGTTCCCTTGGCACTGTCAGGGCAGCACAAGTTTGTGGTGGGGGCAGGTTAGGTCTGGGACATATCTTAAATCGTTTGGATTTTTTGGAGGCGGCCGGCCACCCAAGGCCACAGTCTCCTTGAGAAAAAAGACCGGTCCTTTTCCCTGTAAGGAAAAATTGCCAGTCCAGGTTGCTGATGTCAGTTTGTAGGGTTCCCTTTGGACTGTCAGGGCAGCACAAATTTGAGGTGGGGGCAGGTTGGGTCTGGGACATATCCTTCATCGTTTGGATTTTTTGGAGGCGGCCAGCCACTCAAGGACAAAGGTCCCTGCAGGAAAACACCGGCCCATTTTCCCTGGGAAGGAAAAGTGTCCAGCCCAGGATCCTGCTGTCACTTTGTAGGGTTCCCTAGGGACTGTCAGGGTAGCACAGGTTAGAGGTGGAGGCCGGTTGGGTCTGGGACATATCTTTAATCGTTTGGATTTTTTGGAGTCATCTGGCAAGTCAAGGCCAAAGGCCCTTGGAGACAAACACCGGCCGTATTCCCTTTTAAGGAAAAGTTGCCAGCCCAGGTTCCTGATGTCAGTTTATAGGGTTCTTTTTGGACTGTCAGGGCAGCACATGTAAGAGCTTGGGGAATGTTGGGTCTGGGACATATCCTTCATCGTTTGGATTTTTTGGAGGAGGCCGGCCACTCAAGGCCAAAGACTCATCGAGAAAAAACCACCCATTTTCCCTGTGAAGGAAAAGTTTCCAGGGCAGGTTCCTCTTGTCAGTTGCTAGGGTTCCCTTGGGACTGTCAGGGAAGCACAGGTTTGAGGTGGGGGCAGGTTGGGTCTGGGACATATCTTTAATCGTTTGGATATTTTGCAGGCCGGCCGGCCACTCTGGGACAAAGGCCCTTGAAGACAAACACCAGCCCTTTTCCCTGTGAAGGAAAAGTTGAGAGCCCAGGAGCCCAGGTTCCTCTTGTCAGTTTATAGCGTTCTCTTGGGACTGTCAGGGCAGCACAAGTTTGTAGTGGGGGCAGGTTGGGTCTAGGACATATCTTTAATCGTTTGGAGTTTTTGGAGGCATCCGGCTACTCAGGGACAAAGGCCCTTGGAGACAAACACCGGCTGTATTCCCTGTGAAGGAAAAGTTGCCAGCCCTGGTTGCTGATGTCAGTTTGTAGGGTTCCCTTGGGACTGTCAGAGAAGCACCGGTTTGAGGTGGGGGCAGGTTGAGTCTGGGAAGTATCTTTAATCATTTGGATTTTCGGAGACGGCCGGCCACTCAAGGCCAAAAGCCCTTGGAGACAAACACCGGCCCTTTTCCCTGTTAAGGAAAAGTTGCCAGCCCAGGTTCCTGTTGTCAGTTTATAGGGTTCCCTTGGCACTGTCAGGGCAGCACAAGTTTGTGGTGGGGGCAAGTTAGGTCTGGGACATATCTTTAATAGTTTGGATTTTTTGGAAGCGTCAGGCCACTGTAGGACAATGGCCCCTGCAGGAAAACACCGGCCATTTTCGCTGGGAAGGAAAAGTGTCCAGCCCAGGATCCTGCTGTCACTTTGGTAGGGTTCCCTAGGGACTGTCAGGGTAGCACAGGTTAGAGGTGGGGGCCGGTTGGGTCTGGGACTTATCCTTAATTGTTTGGATTTTTTGGAGGCGTCCGGCCACTCAAGGCCAAAAGCCCTTGGAGACAAACACCAGCCCTTTTCCCTGTTAAGGAAAAGTTGCCAGCCCAGGTTCCTCATGTCAGTTTATAGCATTCTCTTGGGACTGTCAGGGCAGCACAAGTTTGTAGTGGGGGCAGGTTAGGTCTGGGACATATCTTTAATCTTTTGGATTTTTTGGAGGCGGCCGGCCACCCAAGGCCACAGTCTCCTCGAGAAAAAGACCGGTCCTTTTCCCTGTAAGGAAAAGTTGCCGGTCCAGGTTGCTGATGTCAGTTTGTAGGGTTCCCTTGGGACTGTCTGGACAGCGCAGGTTTGAGGTGGGGGCAGGTTGGGTCTGGGACATATCTTTAATCGTTTGGATTTTTTGGAGGCGGACGGCAACTCAGGGCCAAAGGCTCCTCGAGAAAAAGACCGGTCCTTTTCCCTGTAAGGAAAAATTGCCAGTCCAGGTTGCTGATGTCAGTTTGTAGGGTTCCCTTTGGACTGTCAGGGCAGCACAGGTTTGAGGTGGGGGCAGGTTGGGTCTGGGAAGTATCTTTAATCATTTGGATTTTCAGAGGCGTACGGCCACTCAAGGCCAAAAGCCGTTGGAGACAAACACCGGCCCTTTACCCTTTGAAGGAAAAGTTGCCAGCCCAGGTTCCTGATGTCAGTTTATAGGGTTCCCTTGGCACTGTCAGGGCAGCACAAGTTTGTGGTGGGGGCAGGTTAGGTCTGGGACATATCTTTAATCGTTTGGATTTTTTGGAGGCGGCCGGCCACCCAAGGCCACAGTCTCCTTGAGAAAAAGACCAGTCTTTTCCCTGTAAGGAAAAATTGCCAGTCCAGGTTGCTGATGTCAGTTTGTAGGGTTCCCTTTGGACTGTCAAGGCAGCATAAATTTGAGGTGGGGGCAGGTTGGGTCTGGGACATATCTTTAATCATTTGGATTTTTTGGAGGCGGCCAGCCACTCAAGGACAAAGGTCCCTGCAGGAAAACACCGGCCCATTTTCCCTGGGAAGGAAAAGTGTCCAGCCCAGGATCCTGCTGTCACTTTGTAGGGTTCCCTAGGGACTGTCAGGGTAGCACAGGTTAGAGGTGGGGGCCGGTTGGGTCTGGGACATATCTTTAATCGTTTGGATTTTTTGGAGTCATCTGGCAAGTCAAGGCCAAAGGCCCTTGGAGACAAACACCGGCCGTATTCCCTTTTAAGGAAAAGTTGCCAGCCCAGGTTCCTGATGTCAGTTTATAGGGTTCTTTTTGGACTATCAGGGCAGCACATGTAAGAGCTTGGGGAATGTTGGGTCTGGGACATATCCTTCATCGTTTGGATTTTTTGGAGGAGGCCGGCCACTCAAGGCCAAAGACTCATCGAGAAAAAACCACCCATTTTCCCTGTGAAGGAAAAGTTTCCAGGGCAGGTTCCTCTTGTCAGTTTGTAGGGTTCCCTTGGGACTGTCAGGGAAGCACAGGTTTGAGGTGGGGGCAGGTTGGGTCTGGGACATATCTTTAATCGTTTGGATATTTTGGAGGCGGCCGGGCCACTCTGGGACAAAGGCCCTTGAAGACAAACACCAGCCCTTTTCCCTGTGAAGGAAAAGTTGAGAGCCCAGGAGCCCAGGTTCCTCTTGTCAGTTTATAGCGTTCTCTTGGGACTGTCAGGGCAGCACAAGTTTGTAGTGGGGGCAGGTTGGGTCTAGGACATATCTTTAATCGTTTGGAGTTTTTGGAGGCATCCGGCTACTCAGGGACAAAGGCCCTTGGAGACAAACACCGGCTGTATTCCCTGTGAAGGAAAAGTTGCCAGCCCTGGTTGCTGATGTCAGTTTGTAGGGTTCCCTTGGGACTGTCAGGGCAGCACAGGTTTTAAGGTGGGGGCAGGTTGAGTCTGGGAAGTATCTTTAATCATTTGGATTTTCGGAGACGGCCGGCCACTCAAGGACAAAAGCCCTTGGAGACAAACACCGGCCCTTTTCCCTGTTAAGGAAAAGTTGCCAGCCCAGGTTCCTGTTGTCAGTTTATAGGGTTCCCTTGGCACTGTCAGGGCAGCACAAGTTTGTGGTGGGGGCAGGTTAGGTCTGGGACATATCTTAAATCGTTTGGATTTTTTGGAGGCGGCCGGCCACCCAAGGCCACAGTCTCCTTGAGAAAAAGACCAGTCCTTTTCCCTGTAAGGAAAAATTGCCAGTCCAGGTTGCTGATGTCAGTTTGTAGGGTTCCCTTTGGACTGTCAGGGCAGCACAAATTTGAGGTGGGGGCAGGTTGGGTCTGGGACATATCTTTAATCATTTGGATTTTTTGGAGGCGTCCAGCCACCCAAGGCCACAGTCTCCTTGAGTAAAATACCGGTCCTTGTCCCTGTAAGGAAAAGTTGCCAGTCCAGGTTGCTGATGTCTTCAAGTAGAGTTCCCTTGGGACTGTCAGGGTAGCACAGGTTAGAGGTGGGGGCCGGTTGGGTCTGCGACTTATCCTTAATTGTTTGGATTTTTTGGAGGCGTCCGGCTACTCAGGGACACAGGCCCTTGGAGACAAACACCGGCCCTTTTCCCTTTGTAGGAAAAGTTGCCGGTCCAGGTTGCTGATGTCAGTTTGTAGGGTTCACTTTGGACTGTCCGGGAAGCACGAGTTTGAGGTGGGGGCAGGTTGAGTCTGGGAAATATCTTTAGTCGTTTGGATTTTTTGGAGGCATCCGGCACTCAAGGCCAAAGGCCCCTTCAGACAAACACTGGCCATTTTTTCTTGGAAAGATATATGGTCAGCCCTGGTTCCTGCTGTCTCTTTGTAGGGTTCCCTTGGGACTGTCAGGGCAGCACAAATTTGAGGTGGGGGCAGGTTGGGTCTGGGAAATATCTTTAATCATTTGGATTTTCGGAGGCGGCCGGCCACTCAAGGCCACAGGCCCCGAGAGACAAACACAGGCCCTTTACCCTTTGAAGGAAAAGTTGCCAGCCCAGGTTCCTGATGTCAGTTAATAGGGTTCCCTTGGCACTGTCAGGGCAGCACAAGTTTGTGGTGGGGGCAGGTTAGGTCTGGGACATATCTTTAATCGTTTGGATTTTTTGGAGGTGGCCGGCCACCCAAGGCCACAGTCTCCTTGAGAAAAAGACCAGTCCTTTTCCCTGTAAGGAAAAATTGCCAGTCCAGGTTGCTGATGTCAGTTTGTAGGGTTCCCTTTGGACTGTCAGGGCAGCACAAATTTGAGGTGGGGGCAGGTTGGGTCTGGGACATATCCTTCATCGTTTGGATTTTTTGGAGGCGGCCAGCCACTCAAGGACAAAGGTCCCTGCAGGAAAACACCGGCCCATTTTCGCTGGGAAGGAAAAGTGTCCAGCCCAGGATCCTGCTGTCACTTTGTAGGGTTCCCTAGGGACTGTCAGGGTAGCACAGGTTAGAGGTGGGGGCCGGTTGGGTCTGGGACATATCTTTAATCGTTTGGATTTTTTGGAGTCATCTGGCAAGTCAAGGCCAAAGGCCCTTGGAGACAAACACCGGCCGTATTCCCTTTTAAGGAAAAGTTGCCAGCCCAGGTTCCTGATGTCAGTTTATAGGGTTCTTTTTGGACTGTCAGGGCAGCACATGTAAGAGCTTGGGGAATGTTGGGTCTGGGACATATCCTTCATCGTTTGGATTTTTTAGAGGAGGCCGGCCACTCAAGGCCAAAGACTCATCGAGAAAAAACCACCCATTTTCCCTGTGAAGGAAAAGTTTCCAGGGCAGGTTCCTCTTGTCAGTTGGTAGGGTTCCCTTGGGACTGTCAGGGAAGCACAGGTTTGAGGTGGGGGCAGGTTGGGTCTGGGACATATCTTTAATCGTTTGGATATTTTGGAGGCGGCTGGCCACTCTGGGACAAAGGCCCTTGAAGACAAACACCAGCCCTTTTCCCTGTGAAGGAAAAGTTGAGAGCCCAGGAGCCCAGGTTCCTCTTGTCAGTTTATAGCGTTCTCTTGGGACTGTCAGGGCAGCACAAGTTTGTAGTGGGGGCAGGTTGGGTCTAGGACATATCTTTAATCGTTTGGAGTTTTTGGAGGCATCCGGCTACTCAGGGACAAAGGCCCTTGGAGACAAACACCGGCTGTATTCCCTGTGAAGGAAAAGTTGCCAGCCCTGGTTGCTGATGTCAGTTTGTAGGGTTCCCTTGGGACTGTCTGAGAAGCACCGGTTTGAGGTGGGGGCAGGTTGAGTCTGGGAAGTATCTTTAATCATTTGGATTTTCGGAGACGGCCGGCCACTCAAGGCCAAAAGCCCTTGGAGACAAACACCGGCCCTTTTCCCTGTTAAGGAAAAGTTGCCAGCCCAGGTTCCTGTTGTCAGTTTATAGGGTTCCCTTGGCACTGTCAGGGCAGCACAAATTTGTGGTGGGGGCAAGTTAGGTCTGGGACATATCTTAAATCGTTTGGATTTTTTGGAGGCGGCCGGCCACCCAAGGCCACAGTCTCCTTGAGAAAAAGACCAGTCCTTTTCCCTGTAAGGAAAAATTGCCAGTCCAGGTTGCTGATGTCAGTTTGTGGAGTTCCCTTGGCACTGTCAAGGCAGCACAGTTTTGAGGTGGGGGCAGGTTGGGTCTGGGAAATATCTTTAATAGTTTGGAATTTTTGGAGGCGTCAGGCCACTGTAGGACAATGGCCCCTGCAGGAAAACACCGGCCATTTTCGCTGGGAAGGAAAAGTGTCCAGCCCAGGATCCTGCTGTCACTTTGTAGGGTTCCCTAGGGACTGTCAGGGTAGCACAGGTTAGAGGTGGGGGCCGGTTGGGTCTGGGACATATCCTTAATTGTTTGGATTTTTTGGAGGCGTCCGGCCACTCAAGGCCAAAAGCCCTTGGAGACAAACACCAGCCCTTTTCCCTGTTAAGGAAAAGTTGCCAGCCCAGGTTCCTCATGTCAGTTTATAGCATTCTCTTGGGACTGTCAGGGCAGCACAAGTTTGTAGTGGGGGCAGGTTAGGTCTGGGACATATCTTTAATCGTTTGGATTTTTTGGAGGCGGCCGGCCACCCAAGGCCACAGTCTCCTCGAGAAAAAGACCGGTCCTTTTCCCTGTAAGGAAAAGTTGCCGGTCCAGGTTGCTGATGTCAGTTTGTAGGGTTCCCTTGGGACTGTCTGGACAGCGCAGGTTTGAGGTGGGGGCAGGTTGGGTCTGGGACATATCTTTAATCGTTTGGATTTTTTGGAGGCGGACGGCAACTCAAGGCCAAAGGCTCCTCGAGAAAAAGACCGGTCCTTTTCCCTGTGAAGGAAAAATTGCCAGTCCAGGTTGCTGATGTCAGTTTGTAGGGTTCCCTTTGGACTGTCAGGGCAGCACAGGTTTGAGGTGGGGGCAGGTTGGGTCTGGGAAGTATCTTTAATCGTTTGGAGTTTTTGGAGGCGTACGGCCACTCAAGGCCAAAAGCCCTTGGAGACAAACACCGGCCGTACTCCCTGTTAAGGAAAAGTTGCCAGCCCAGGTTCCTCATGTCAGTTTATAGCATTCTCTTGGGACTGTCAGGGCAGCACAAGTTTGTGGTGGGGGCAGGTTGGGTCTGGGACATATCTTAAATCGTTTGGATTTTTTGGAGGCGGCCGGCCACCCAAGGCCACAGTCTCCTTGAGAAAAAGACCAGTCCTTTTCCCTGTAAGGAAAAATTGCCAGTCCAGGTTGCTGATGTCAGTTTGTAGGGTTCCCTTTGGACTGTCAGGGCAGCACAAATTTGAGGTGGGGGCAGGTTGGGTCTGGGACATATCTTTAATCATTTGGATTTTTTGGAGGCGGCCAGCCACCCAAGGCCACAGTCTCCTTGAGAAAAATACCGGTCCTTGTCCCTGTAAGGAAAAGTTGCCAGT
This sequence comes from Anomalospiza imberbis, assembly GCF_031753505.1. Lineage (NCBI taxonomy): Eukaryota > Metazoa > Chordata > Aves > Passeriformes > Viduidae > Anomalospiza > Anomalospiza imberbis. The sequence continues at coordinate 33,950 of NW_027099375.1, forward strand.
CCAGGTTGCTGATGTCTTCAAGTAGAGTTCCCTTGGGACTGTCAGGGTAGCACAGGTTAGAGGTGGGGGCCGGTTGGGTCTGCGACTTATCCTTAATTGTTTGGATTTTTTGGAGGCGTCCGGCTACTCAGGGACACAGGCCCTTGGAGACAAACACCGGCCCTTTTCCCTTTGTAGGAAAAGTTGCCGGTCCAGGTTGCTGATGTCAGTTTGTAGGGTTCACTTTGGACTGTCCGGGAAGCACGAGTTTGAGGTGGGGGCAGGTTGAGTCTGGGAAATATCTTTAGTCGTTTGGATTTTTTGGCGGCGTCCGGCCACTCAAGGCCAAAGGCCCCTTCAGACAAACACTGGCCATTTTTTTTGGAAAGATATATGGTCAGCCCTGGTTCCTGCTGTCACTTTGTAGGGTTCCCTTGGGACTGTCAGGGCAGCACAAATTTGAGGTGGGGGCAGGTTGGGTCTGGGAAATATCTTTAATCATTTGGATTTTCGGAGGCGGCCGGCCACTCAAGGCCACAGGCCCCGAGAGACAAACACAGGCCCTTTACCCTTTGAAGGAAAAGTTGCCAGCCCAGGTTCCTGATGTCAGTTAATAGGGTTCCCTTGGAACTGTCAGGGCAGCACAAGTTTGTGGTGGGGGCAGGTTAGGTCTGGGACATATCTTAAATCGTTTGGATTTTTTGGAGGCGGCCGGCCACCCAAGGCCACAGTCTCCTTGAGAAAAAAGACCGGTCCTTTTCCCTGTAAGGAAAAATTGCCAGTCCAGGTTGCTGATGTCAGTTTGTAGGGTTCCCTTTGGACTGTCAGGGCAGCACAAATTTGAGGTGGGGGCAGGTTGGGTCTGGGACATATCCTTCATCGTTTGGATTTTTTGGAGGCGGCCAGCCACTCAAGGACAAAGGTCCCTGCAGGAAAACACCGGCCCATTTTCCCTGGGAAGGAAAAGTGTCCAGCCCAGGATCCTGCTGTCACTTTGTAGGGTTCCCTAGGGACTGTCAGGGTAGCACAGGTTAGAGGTGGGGGCCGGTTGGGTCTGGGACATATCTTTAATCGTTTGGATTTTTTGGAGTCATCTGGCAAGTCAAGGCCAAAGGCCCTTGGAGACAAACACCGGCCGTATTCCCTTTTAAGGAAAAGTTGCCAGCCCAGGTTCCTGATGTCAGTTTATAGGGTTCTTTTTGGACTGTCAGGGCAGCACATGTAAGAGCTTGGGGAATGTTGGGTCTGGGACATATCCTTCATCGTTTGGATTTTTTGGAGGAGGCCGGCCACTCAAGGCCAAAGACTCATCGAGAAAAAACCACCCATTTTCCCTGTGAAGGAAAAGTTTCCAGGGCAGGTTCCTCTTGTCAGTTGGTAGGGTTCCCTTGGGACTGTCAGGGAAGCACAGGTTTGAGGTGGGGGCAGGTTGGGTCTGGGACATATCTTTAATCGTTTGGATATTTTGCAGGCGGCCGGCCACTCTGGGACAAAGGCCCTTGAAGACAAACACCAGCCCTTTTCCCTGTGAAGGAAAAGTTGAGAGCCCAGGAGCCCAGGTTCCTCTTGTCAGTTTATAGCGTTCTCTTGGGACTGTCAGGGCAGCACAAGTTTGTAGTGGGGGCAGGTTGGGTCTAGGACATATCTTTAATCGTTTGGAGTTTTTGGAGGCATCCGGCTACTCAGGGACAAAGGCCCTTGGAGACAAACACCGGCTGTATTCCCTGTGAAGGAAAAGTTGCCAGCCCTGGTTGCTGATGTCAGTTTGTAGGGTTCCCTTGGGACTGTCAGAGAAGCACCGGTTTGAGGTGGGGGCAGGTTGAGTCTGGGAAGTATCTTTAATCATTTGGATTTTCGGAGACGGCCGGCCACTCAAGGCCAAAAGCCCTTGGAGACAAACACCGGCCCTTTTCCCTGTTAAGGAAAAGTTGCCAGCCCAGGTTCCTGTTGTCAGTTTATAGGGTTCCCTTGGCACTGTCAGGGCAGCACAAGTTTGTGGTGGGGGCAAGTTAGGTCTGGGACATATCTTAAATCGTTTGGATTTTTTGGAGGCGGCCGGCCACCCAAGGCCACAGTCTCCTTGAGAAAAAGACCAGTCCTTTTCCCTGTAAGGAAAAATTGCCAGTCCAGGTTGCTGATGTCAGTTTGTGGAGTTCCCTTGGCACTGTCAAGGCAGCACAGTTTTGAGGTGGGGGCAGGTTGGGTCTGGGAAATATCTTTAATAGTTTGGAATTTTTGGAGGCGTCAGGCCACTGTAGGACAATGGCCCCTGCAGGAAAACACCGGCCATTTTCGCTGGGAAGGAAAAGTGTCCAGCCCAGGATCCTGCTGTCACTTTGTAGGGTTCCCTAGGGACTGTCAGGGTAGCACAGGTTAGAGGTGGGGGCCGGTTGGGTCTGGGACATATCCTTAATTGTTTGGATTTTTTGGAGGCGTCCGGCCACTCAAGGCCAAAAGCCCTCGGAGACAAACACCAGCCCTTTTCCCTGTTAAGGAAAAGTTGCCAGCCCAGGTTCCTCATGTCAGTTTATAGCATTCTCTTGGGACTGTCAGGGCAGCACAAGTTTGTAGTGGGGGCAGGTTAGGTCTGGGACATATCTTTAATCGTTTGGATTTTTTGGAGGCGGCCGGCCACCCAAGGCCACAGTCTCCTCGAGAAAAAGACCGGTCCTTTTCCCTGTAAGGAAAAGTTGCCGGTCCAGGTTGCTGATGTCAGTTTGTAGGGTTCCCTTGGGACTGTCAGGGCAGCACAGGTTTGAGGTGGGGGCAGGTTGGGTCTGGGACATATCTTTAATCGTTTGGATTTTTTGGAGGCGGACGGCAACTCAAGGCCAAAGGCTCCTCGAGAAAAAGACCGGTCCTTTTCCCTGTAAGGAAAAATTGCCAGTCCAGGTTGCTGATGTCAGTTTGTAGGGTTCCCTTTGGACTGTCAGGGCAGCACAGGTTTGAGGTGGGGGCAGGTTGGGTCTGGGAAGTATCTTTGATCGTTTGGAGTTTTTGGAGGCGTACGGCCACTCAAGGCCAAAAGCCCTTGGAGACAAACACCGGCCGTATTCCCTGTTAAGGAAAAGTTGCCAGCCCAGGTTCCTGATGTCAGTTAATAGGGTTCCCTTGGGACTATCTGGACAGCGCAGGTTTGAGGTGGGGGCAGGTTGGGTCTGCGACTTATCCTTAATTGTTTGGATTTTTTGGAGGCGTCCGACTACTCAGGGACACAGGCCCTTGGAGACAAACACCGGCCCTTTTCCCTTTGTAGGAAAAGTTGCCGGTCCAGGTTGCTGATGTCAGTTTGTAGGGTTCACTTTGGACTGTCCGGGAAGCACGAGTTTGAGGTGGGGGCAGGTTGAGTCTGGGAAATATCTTTAGTCGTTTGGATTTTTTGGCGGCGTCCGGCCACTCAAGGCCAAAGGCCCCTTCAGACAAACACTGGCCATTTTTTATGGAAAGATATATGGTCAGCCCTGGTTCCTGCTGTCACTTTGTAGGGTTCCCTTGGGACTGTCAGGGCAGCACAAATTTGAGGTGGGGGCAGGTTGGGTCTGGGAAATATCTTTAATCATTTGGATTTTCGGAGGCGGCCGGCCACTCAAGGCCACAGGCCCCGAGAGACAAACACAGGCCCTTTACCCTTTGAAGGAAAAGTTGCCAGCCCAGGTTCCTGATGTCAGTTAATAGGGTTCCCTTGGAACTGTCAGGGCAGCACAAGTTTGTGGTGGGGGCAGGTTAGGTCTGGGACATATCTTAAATCGTTTGGATTTTTTGGAGGCGGCCGGCCACCCAAGGCCACAGTCTCCTTGAGAAAAAAGACCGGTCCTTTTCCCTGTAAGGAAAAATTGCCAGTCCAGGTTGCTGATGTCAGTTTGTAGGGTTCCCTTTGGACTGTCAGGGCAGCACAAATTTGAGGTGGGGGCAGGTTGGGTCTGGGACATATCCTTCATCGTTTGGATTTTTTGGAGGCGGCCAGCCACTCAAGGACAAAGGTCCCTGCAGGAAAACACCGGCCCATTTTCCCTGGGAAGGAAAAGTGTCCAGCCCAGGATCCTGCTGTCACTTTGTAGGGTTCCCTAGGGACTGTCAGGGTAGCACAGGTTAGAGGTGGGGGCCGGTTGGGTCTGGGACATATCTTTAATCGTTTGGATTTTTTGGAGTCATCTGGCAAGTCAAGGCCAAAGGCCCTTGGAGACAAACACCGGCCGTATTCCCTTTTAAGGAAAAGTTGCCAGCCCAGGTTCCTGATGTCAGTTTATAGGGTTCTTTTTGGACTGTCAGGGCAGCACATGTAAGAGCTTGGGGAATGTTGGGTCTGGGACATATCCTTCATCGTTTGGATTTTTTGGAGGAGGCCGGCCACTCAAGGCCAAAGACTCATCGAGAAAAAACCACCCATTTTCCCTGTGAAGGAAAAGTTTCCAGGGCAGGTTCCTCTTGTCAGTTTGTAGGGTTCCCTTGGGACTGTCAGGGAAGCACAGGTTTGAGGTGGGGGCAGGTTGGGTCTGGGACATATCTTTAATCGTTTGGATTTTTTGCAGGCGGCCGGCCACTCTGGGACAAAGGCCCTTGAAGACAAACACCAGCCCTTTTCCCTGTGAAGGAAAAGTTGAGAGCCCAGGAGCCCAGGTTCCTCTTGTCAGTTTATAGCGTTCTCTTGGGACTGTCAGGACAGCACAAGTTTGTAGTGGGGGCAGGTTGGGTCTAGGACATATCTTTAATCATTTGGAGTTTTTGGAGGCATCCGGCTACTCAGGGACAAAGGCCCTTGGAGACAAACACCGGCTGTATTCCCTGTGAAGGAAAAGTTGCCAGCCCTGGTTGCTGATGTCAGTTTGTAGGGTTCCCTTGGGACTGTCAGAGAAGCACCGGTTTGAGGTGGGGGCAGGTTGAGTCTGGGAAGTATCTTTAATCATTTGGATTTTCGGAGACGGCCGGCCACTCAAGGCCAAAAGCCCTTGGAGACAAACACCGGCCCTTTTCCCTGTTAAGGAAAAGTTGCCAGCCCAGGTTCCTGTTGTCAGTTTATAGGGTTCCCTTGGCACTGTCAGGGCAGCACAAGTTTGTGGTGGGGGCAAGTTAGGTCTGGGACATATCTTAAATCGTTTGGATTTTTTGGAGGCGGCCGGCCACCCAAGGCCACAGTCTCCTTGAGAAAAAGACCAGTCCTTTTCCCTGTAAGGAAAAATTGCCAGTCCAGGTTGCTGATGTCAGTTTGTGGAGTTCCCTTGGCACTGTCAAGGCAGCACAGTTTTGAGGTGGGGGCAGGTTGGGTCTGGGAAATATCTTTAATAGTTTGGATTTTTTGGAGGCGTCAGGCCACTGTAGGACAATGGCCCCTGCAGGAAAACACCGGCCATTTTCGCTGGGAAGGAAAAGTGTCCAGCCCAGGATCCTGCTGTCACTTTGTAGGGTTCCCTAGGGACTGTCAGGGTAGCACAGGTTAGAGGTGGGGGCCGGTTGGGTCTGGGACATATCCTTAATTGTTTGGATTTTTTGGAGGCGTCCGGCCACTCAAGGCCAAAAGCCCTCGGAGACAAACACCAGCCCTTTTCCCTGTTAAGGAAAAGTTGCCAGCCCAGGTTCCTCATGTCAGTTTATAGCATTCTCTTGGGACTGTCAGGGCAGCACAAGTTTGTAGTGGGGGCAGGTTAGGTCTGGGACATATCTTTAATCGTTTGGATTTTTTGGAGGCGGCCGGCCACCCAAGGCCACAGTCTCCTCGAGAAAAAGACCGGTCCTTTTCCCTGTAAGGAAAAGTTGCCGGTCCAGGTTGCTGATGTCAGTTTGTAGGGTTCCCTTGGGACTGTCAGGGCAGCACAAATTTGAGGTGGGGGCAGGTTGGGTCTGGGACATATCTTTAATCGTTTGGATTTTTTGGAGGCGGACGGCAACTCAAGGCCAAAGGCTCCTCGAGAAAAAGACCGGTCCTTTTCCCTGTAAGGAAAAATTGCCAGTCCAGGTTGCTGATGTCAGTTTGTAGGGTTCCCTTTGGACTGTCAGGGCAGCACAGGTTTGAGGTGGGGGCAGGTTGGGTCTGGGAAGTATCTTTAATCGTTTGGAGTTTTTGGAGGCGTACGGCCACTCAAGGCCAAAAGCCCTTGGAGACAAACACCGGCCGTATTCCCTGTTAAGGAAAAGTTGCCAGCCCAGGTTCCTGATGTCAGTTAATAGGGTTCCCTTGGGACTATCTGGACAGCGCAGGTTTGAGGTGGGGGCAGGTTGGGTCTGGGACATATCTTTAATCGTTTGGATTTTTTGGAGGCGGACGGCAACTCAAGGCCACAGTCTCCTTGAGAAAAATACCGGTCCTTGTCCCTGTAAGGAAAAGTTGCCAGTCCAGGTTGCTGATGTCTTCAAGTAGAGTTCCCTTGGGACTGTCAGGGTAGCCCAGGTTAGAGGTGGGGGCCGGTTGGGTCTGCGACTTATCCTTAATTGTTTGGATTTTTTGGAGGCGTCCGACTACTCAGGGACACAGGCCCTTGGAGACAAACACCGGCCCTTTTCCCTTTGTAGGAAAAGTTGCCGGTCCAGGTTGCTGATGTCAGTTTGTAGGGTTCACTTTGGACTGTCCGGGAAGCACGAGTTTGAGGTGGGGGCAGGTTGAGTCTGGGAAATATCTTTAGTCGTTTGGATTTTTTGGCGGCGTCCGGCCACTCAAGGCCAAAGGCCCCTTCAGACAAACACTGGCCATTTTTTTTGGAAAGATATATGGTCAGCCCTGGTTCCTGCTGTCACTTTGTAGGGTTCCCTTGGGACTGTCAGGGCAGCACAAATTTGAGGTGGGGGCAGGTTGGGTCTGGGAAATATCTTTAATCATTTGGATTTTCGGAGGCAGCCGGCCACTCAAGGCCACAGGCCCCGAGAGACAAACACAGGCCCTTTACCCTTTGAAGGAAAAGTTGCCAGCCCAGGTTCCTGATGTCAGTTAATAGGGTTCCCTTGGAACTGTCAGGGCAGCACAAGTTTGTGGTGGGGGCAGGTTAGGTCTGGGACATATCTTAAATCGTTTGGATTTTTTGGAGGCGTCCGGCCACCCAAGGCCACAGTCTCCTTGAGAAAAAAGACCGGTCCTTTTCCCTGTAAGGAAAAATTGCCAGTCCAGGTTGCTGATGTCAGTTTGTAGGGTTCCCTTTGGACTGTCAGGGCAGCACAAATTTGAGGTGGGGGCAGGTTGGGTCTGGGACATATCCTTCATCGTTTGGATTTTTTGGAGGCGGCCAGCCACTCAAGGACAAAGGTCCCTGCAGGAAAACACCGGCCCATTTTCCCTGGGAAGGAAAAGTGTCCAGCCCAGGATCCTGCTGTCACTTTGTAGGGTTCCCTAGGGACTGTCAGGGTAGCACAGGTTAGAGGTGGGGGCCGGTTGGGTCTGGGACATATCTTTAATCGTTTGGATTTTTTGGAGTCATCTGGCAAGTCAAGGCCAAAGGCCCTTGGAGACAAACACCGGCCGTATTCCCTTTTAAGGAAAAGTTGCCAGCCCAGGTTCCTGATGTCAGTTTATAGGGTTCTTTTTGGACTGTCAGGGCAGCACATGTAAGAGCTTGGGGAATGTTGGGTCTGGGACATATCCTTCATCGTTTGGATTTTTTGGAGGAGGCCGGCCACTCAAGGCCAAAGACTCATCGAGAAAAAACCACCCATTTTCCCTGTGAAGGAAAAGTTTCCAGGGCAGGTTCCTCTTGTCAGTTTGTAGGGTTCCCTTGGGACTGTCAGGGAAGCACAGGTTTGAGGTGGGGGCAGGTTGGGTCTGGGACATATCTTTAATCGTTTGGATTTTTTGCAGGCGGCCGGCCACTCTGGGACAAAGGCCCTTGAAGACAAACACCAGCCCTTTTCCCTGTGAAGGAAAAGTTGAGAGCCCAGGAGCCCAGGTTCCTCTTGTCAGTTTATAGCGTTCTCTTGGGACTGTCAGGGCAGCACAAGTTTGTAGTGGGGGCAGGTTGGGTCTAGGACATATCTTTAGTCGTTTGGAGTTTTTGGAGGCATCCGGCTACTCAGGGACAAAGGCCCTTGGAGACAAACACCGGCTGTATTCCCTGTGAAGGAAAAGTTGCCAGCCCTGGTTGCTGATGTCAGTTTGTAGGGTTCCCTTGGGACTGTCTGAGAAGCACCGGTTTGAGGTGGGGGCAGGTTGAGTCTGGGAAGTATCTTTAATCATTTGGATTTTCGGAGACGGCCGGCCACTCAAGGCCAAAAGCCCTTGGAGACAAACACCGGCCCTTTTCCCTGTTAAGGAAAAGTTGCCAGCCCAGGTTCCTGTTGTCAGTTTATAGGGTTCCCTTGGCACTGTCAGGGCAGCACAAGTTTGTGGTGGGGGCAAGTTAGGTCTGGGACATATCTTAAATCGTTTGGATTTTTTGGAGGCGGCCGGCCACCCAAGGCCACAGTCTCCTTGAGAAAAAGACCAGTCCTTTTCCCTGTAAGGAAAAATTGCCAGTCCAGGTTGCTGATGTCAGTTTGTGGAGTTCCCTTGGCACTGTCAAGGCAGCACAGTTTTGAGGTGGGGGCAGGTTGGGTCTGGGAAATATCTTTAATAGTTTGGAATTTTTGGAGGCGTCAGGCCACTGTAGGACAATGGCCCCTGCAGGAAAACACCGGCCATTTTCGCTGGGAAGGAAAAGTGTCCAGCCCAGGATCCTGCTGTCACTTTGTAGGGTTCCCTAGGGACTGTCAGGGCAGCACAGGTTAGAGGTGGGGGCCGGTTGGGTCTGGGACATATCCTTAATTGTTTGGAATTTTTGGAGGCGTCCGGCCACTCAAGGCCAAAAGCCCTCGGAGACAAACACCAGCCCTTTTCCCTGTTAAGGAAAAGTTGCCAGCCCAGGTTCCTCATGTCAGTTTATAGCATTCTCTTGGGACTGTCAGGGCAGCACAAGTTTGTAGTGGGGGCAGGTTGGGTCTGGGACATATCTTTAATCGTTTGGATTTTTTGGAGGCGGACGGCAACTCAAGGCCAAAGGCTCCTCGAGAAAAAGACCGGTCCTTTTCCCTGTAAGGAAAAATTGCCAGTCCAGGTTGCTGATGTCAGTTTGTAGGGTTCCCTTTGGACTGTCAGGGCAGCACAGGTTTGAGGTGGGGGCAGGTTGGGTCTGGGAAGTATCTTTAATCGTTTGGAGTTTTTGGAGGCGTCCGGCCACTCAAGGCCAAAAGCCCTTGGAGACAAACACCGGCCGTACTCCCTGTTAAGGAAAAGTTGCCAGCCCAGGTTCCTGATGTCAGTTTATAGGGTTCCCTTGGGACTGTCTGGACAGCGCAGGTTTGAGGTGGGGGCAGGTTGGGTCTGGGACATATCTTTAATCGTTTGGATTTTTTGGAGGCGGACGGCAACTCAAGGCCACAGTCTCCTTGAGAAAAATACCGGTCCTTGTCCCTGTAAGGAAAAGTTGCCAGTCCAGGTTGCTGATGTCTTCAAGTAGAGTTCCCTTGGGACTGTCAGGGTAGCACAGGTTAGAGGTGGGGGCCGGTTGGGTCTGCGACTTATCCTTAATTGTTTGGATTTTTTGGAGGCGTCCGGCTACTCAGGGACACAGACCCTTGGAGACAAACACCGGCCCTTTTCCCTTTGTAGGAAAAGTTGCCGGTCCAGGTTGCTGATGTCAGTTTGTAGGGTTCACTTTGGACTGTCCGGGAAGCACGAGTTTGAGGTGGGGGCAGGTTGAGTCTGGGAAATATCTTTAGTCGTTTGGATTTTTTGGCGGCGTCCGGCCACTCAAGGCCAAAGGCCCCTTCAGACAAACACTGGCCATTTTTTTTGGAAAGATATATGGTCAGCCCTGGTTCCTGCTGTCACTTTGTAGGGTTCCCTTGGGACTGTCAGGGCAGCACAAATTTGAGGTGGGGGCAGGTTGGGTCTGGGAAATATCTTTAATCATTTGGATTTTCGGAGGCGGCCGGCCACTCAAGGCCACAGGCCCCGAGAGACAAACACAGGCCCTTTACCCTTTGAAGGAAAAGTTGCCAGCCAGGTTCCTGATGTCAGTTAATAGGGTTCCCTTGGAACTGTCAGGGCAGCACAAGTTTGTGGTGGGGGCAGGTTAGGTCTGGGACATATCTTAAATCGTTTGGATTTTTTGGAGGCGGCCGGCCACCCAAGGCCACAGTCTCCTTGAGAAAAAAGACCGGTCCTTTTCCCTGTAAGGAAAAATTGCCAGTCCAGGTTGCTGATGTCAGTTTGTAGGGTTCCCTTTGGACTGTCAGGGCAGCACAAATTTGAGGTGGGGGCAGGTTGGGTCTGGGACATATCCTTCATCGTTTGGATTTTTTGGAGGCGGCCAGCCACTCAAGGACAAAGGTCCCTGCAGGAAAACACCGGCCCATTTTCCCTGGGAAGGAAAAGTGTCCAGCCCAGGATCCTGCTGTCACTTTGTAGGGTTCCCTAGGGACTGTCAGGGTAGCACAGGTTAGAGGTGGGGGCCGGTTGGGTCTGGGACATATCTTTAATCGTTTGGATTTTTTGGAGTCATCTGGCAAGTCAAGGCCAAAGGCCCTTGGAGACAAACACCGGCCGTATTCCCTTTTAAGGAAAAGTTGCCAGCCCAGGTTCCTGATGTCAGTTTATAGGGTTCTTTTTGGACTGTCAGGGCAGCACATGTAAGAGCTTGGGGAATGTTGGGTCTGGGACATATCCTTCATCGTTTGGATTTTTTGGAGGAGGCCGGCCACTCAAGGCCAAAGACTCATCGAGAAAAAACCACCCATTTTCCCTGTGAAGGAAAAGTTTCCAGGGCAGGTTCCTCTTGTCAGTTTGTAGGGTTCCCTTGGGACTGTCAGGGAAGCACAGGTTTGAGGTGGGGGCAGGTTGGGTCTGGGACATATCTTTAATCGTTTGGATTTTTTGCAGGCGGCCGGCCACTCTGGGACAAAGGCCCTTGAAGACAAACACCAGCCCTTTTCCCTGTGAAGGAAAAGTTGAGAGCCCAGGAGCCCAGGTTCCTCTTGTCAGTTTATAGCGTTCTCTTGGGACTGTCAGGGCAGCACAAGTTTGTAGTGGGGGCAGGTTGGGTCTAGGACATATCTTTAATCGTTTGGAGTTTTTGGAGGCATCCGGCTACTCAGGGACAAAGGCCCTTGGAGACAAACACCGGCTGTATTCCCTGTGAAGGAAAAGTTGCCAGCCCTGGTTGCTGATGTCAGTTTGTAGGGTTCCCTTGGGACTGTCTGAGAAGCACCGGTTTGAGGTGGGGGCAGGTTGAGTCTGGGAAGTATCTTTAATCATTTGGATTTTCGGAGACGGCCGGCCACTCAAGGCCAAAAGCCCTTGGAGACAAACACCGGCCCTTTTCCCTGTTAAGGAAAAGTTGCCAGCCCAGGTTCCTGATGTCAGTTTATAGGGTTCCCTTGGCACTGTCAGGGCAGCACAAGTTTGTGGTGGGGGCAAGTTAGGTCTGGGACATATCTTAAATCGTTTGGATTTTTTGGAGGCGGCCGGCCACCCAAGGCCACAGTCTCCTTGAGAAAAAGACCAGTCCTTTTCCCTGTAAGGAAAAATTGCCAGTCCAGGTTGCTGATGTCAGTTTGTGGAGTTCCCTTGGCACTGTCAAGGCAGCACAGTTTTGAGGTGGGGGCAGGTTGGGTCTGGGAAATATCTTTAATAGTTTGGAATTTTTGGAGGCGTCAGGCCACTGTAGGACAATGGCCCCTGCAGGAAAACACCGGCCATTTTCGCTGGGAAGGAAAAGTGTCCAGCCCAGGATCCTGCTGTCACTTTGTAGGGTTCCCTAGGGACTGTCAGGGTAGCACAGGTTAGAGGTGGGGGCCGGTTGGGTCTGGGACATATCCTTAATTGTTTGGATTTTTTGGAGGCGTCCGGCCACTCAAGGCCAAAAGCCCTCGGAGACAAACACCAGCCCTTTTCCCTGTTAAGGAAAAGTTGCCAGCCCAGGTTCCTCATGTCAGTTTATAGCATTCTCTTGGGACTGTCAGGGCAGCACAAGTTTGTAGTGGGGGCAGGTTAGGTCTGGGACATATCTTTAATCGTTTGGATTTTTTGGAGGCGGCCGGCCACCCAAGGCCACAGTCTCCTCGAGAAAAAGACCGGTCCTTTTCCCTGTAAGGAAAAGTTGCCGGTCCAGGTTGCTGATGTCAGTTTGTAGGGTTCCCTTGGGACTGTCTGGACACGCAGGTTTGAGGTGGGGGCAGGTTGGGTCTGGGACATATCTTTAATCGTTTGGATTTTTTGGAGGCGGACGGCAACTCAAGGCCAAAGGCTCCTCGAGAAAAAGACCGGTCCTTGTCCCTGTAAGGAAAAATTGCCAGTCCAGGTTGCTGATGTCAGTTTGTAGGGTTCCCTTTGGACTGTCAGGGCAGCACAGGTTTGAGGTGGGGGCAGGTTGGGTCTGGGAAGTATCTTTAATCGTTTGGAGTTTTTGGAGGCGTACGGCCACTCAAGGCCAAAAGCCCTTGGAGACAAACACCGGCCGTATTCCCTGTTAAGGAAAAGTTGCCAGCCCAGGTTCCTGATGTCAGTTAATAGGGTTCCCTTGGGACTGTCTGGACAGCGCAGGTTTGAGGTGGGGGCAGGTTGGGTCTGGGACATATCTTTAATCGTTTGGATTTTTTGGAGGCGGACGGCAACTCAAGGCCACAGTCTCCTTGAGAAAAATACCGGTCCTTGTCCCTGTAAGGAAAAGTTGCCAGTCCAGGTTGCTGATGTCTTCAAGTAGAGTTCCCTTGGGACTGTCAGGGTAGCCCAGGTTAGAGGTGGGGGCCGGTTGGGTCTGCGACTTATCCTTAATTGTTTGGATTTTTTGGAGGCGTCCGGCTACTCAGGGACACAGGCCCTTGGAGACAAACACCGGCCCTTTTCCCTTTGTAGGAAAAGTTGCCGGTCCAGGTTGCTGATGTCAGTTTGTAGGGTTCACTTTGGACTGTCCGGGAAGCACGAGTTTGAGGTGGGGGCAGGTTGAGTCTGGGAAATATCTTTAGTCGTTTGGATTTTTTGGCGGCGTCCGGCCACTCAAGGCCAAAGGCCCCTTCAGACAAACACTGGCCATTTTTTTTGGAAAGATATATGGTCAGCCCTGGTTCCTGCTGTCACTTTGTAGGGTTCCCTTGGGACTGTCAGGGCAGCACAAATTTGAGGTGGGGGCAGGTTGGGTCTGGGAAATATCTTTAATCATTTGGATTTTCGGAGGCGGCCGGCCACTCAAGGCCACAGGCCCCGAGAGACAAACACAGGCCCTTTACCCTTTGAAGGAAAAGTTGCCAGCCCAGGTTCCTGATGTCAGTTAATAGGGTTCCCTTGGAACTGTCAGGGCAGCACAAGTTTGTGGTGGGGGCAGGTTAGGTCTGGGACATATCTTAAATCGTTTGGATTTTTTGGAGGCGGCCGGCCACCCAAGGCCACAGTCTCCTTGAGAAAAAAGACCGGTCCTTTTCCCTGTAAGGAAAAATTGCCAGTCCAGGTTGCTGATGTCAGTTTGTAGGGTTCCCTTTGGACTGTCAGGGCAGCACAAATTTGAGGTGGGGGCAGGTTGGGTCTGGGACATATCCTTCATCGTTTGGATTTTTTGGAGGCGGCCAGCCACTCAAGGACAAAGGTCCCTGCAGGAAAACACCGGCCCATTTTCGCTGGGAAGGAAAAGTGTCCAGCCCAGGATCCTGCTGTCACTTTGTAGGGTTCCCTAGGGACTGTCAGGGTAGCACAGGTTAGAGGTGGGGGCCGGTTGGGTCTGGGACATATCTTTAATCATTTGGATTTTTTGGAGTCATCTGGCAAGTCAAGGCCAAAGGCCCTTGGAGACAAACACCGGCCGTATTCCCTTTTAAGGAAAAGTTGCCAGCCCAGGTTCCTGATGTCAGTTTATAGGGTTCTTTTTGGACTGTCAGGGCAGCACATGTAAGAGCTTGGGGAATGTTGGGTCTGGGACATATCCTTCATCGTTTGGATTTTTTGGAGGAGGCCGGCCACTCAAGGCCAAAGACTCATCGAGAAAAAACCACCCATTTTCCCTGTGAAGGAAAAGTTTCCAGGGCAGGTTCCTCTTGTCAGTTGGTAGGGTTCCCTTGGGACTGTCAGGGAAGCACAGGTTTGAGGTGGGGGCAGGTTGGGTCTGGGACTTATCCTTAATTGTTTGGATTTTTTGGAGGCGTCCGGCCACTCAGGGACAAAGGCCCTTGAAGACAAACACCAGCCCTTTTCCCTGTGAAGGAAAAGTTGAGAGCCCAGGAGCCCAGGTTCCTCTTGTCAGTTTATAGCGTTCTCTTGGGACTGTCAGGGCAGCACAAGTTTGTAGTGGGGGCAGGTTGGGTCTAGGACATATCTTTAATCGTTTGGAGTTTTTGGAGGCATCCGGCTACTCAGGGACAAAGGCCCTTGGAGACAAACACCGGCTGTATTCCCTGTGAAGGAAAAGTTGCCAGCCCTGGTTGCTGATGTCAGTTTGTAGGGTTCCCTTGGGACTGTCAGAGAAGCACCGGTTTGAAGTGGGGGCAGGTTGAGTCTGGGAAGTATCTTTAATCATTTGGATTTTCGGAGACGGCCGGCCACTCAAGGCCAAAAGCCCTTGGAGAAAACACCGGCCCTTTTCCCTGTTAAGGAAAAGTTGCCAGCCCAGGTTGCTGATGTCAGTTTATAGGGTTCCCTTGGCACTGTCAGGGCAGCACAGTTTTGAGGTGGGGGCAGGTTGGGTCTGGGACATATCTTTAATCGTTTGGATTTTTTGGAGGCGTCAGGCCACTGTAGGACAATGGCCCCTGCAGGAAAACACCGGCCATTTTCGCTGGGAAGGAAAAGTGTCCAGCCCAGGATCCTGCTGTCACTTCGTAGGGTTCCCTAGGGACTGTCAGGGTAGCACAGGTTAGAGGTGGGGGCCGGTTGGGTCTGGGACTTATCCTTAATTGTTTGGATTTTTTGGAGGCGTCCGGCCACTCAAGGCCAAAAGCCCTTGGAGACAAACACCAGCCCTTTTCCCTGTTAAGGAAAAGTTGCCAGCCCAGGTTCCTCATGTCAGTTTATAGCATTCTCTTGGGACTGTCAGGGCAGCACAAGTTTGTAGTGGGGGCAGGTTAGGTCTGGGACATATCTTTAATCGTTTGGATTTTTTGGAGGCGGCCGGCCACCCAAGGCCACAGTCTCCTTGAGAAAAAGACCGGTCCTTTTCCCTGTAAGGAAAAGTTGCCGGTCCAGGTTGCTGATGTCAGTTTGTAGGGTTCCCTTGGCACTGTCTGGACAGCGCAGGTTTGAGGTGGGGGCAGGTTGGGTCTGGGACATATCTTTAATCGTTTGGATTTTTTGGAGGCGGACGGCAACTCAAGGCCAAAGGCTCCTCGAGAAAAAGACCGGTCCTTTTCCCTGTAAGGAAAAATTGCCAGTCCAGGTTGCTGATGTCAGTTTGTAGGGTTCCCTTGGGACTGTCAGGGCAGCACAGGTTTGAGGTGGGGGCAGGTTGGGTCTGGGAAGTATCTTTAATCGTTTGGATTTTTTGGAGGCGTACGGCCACTCAAGGCCAAAAGCCCTTGGAGACAAACACCGGCCCTTTACCCTTTGAAGGAAAAGTTGCCAGCCCAGGTTCCTGATGTCAGTTTATAGGGTTCCCTTGGCACTGTCAGGGCAGCACAAGTTTGTGGTGGGGGCAGGTTAGGTCTGGGACATATCTTTAATCGTTTGGATTTTTTGGAGGCGGCCGGCCACCCAAGGCCACAGTCTCCTTGAGAAAAAGACCGGTCCTTTTCCCTGTAAGGAAAAGTTGCCGGTCCAGGTTGCTGATGTCAGTTTGTAGGGTTCCTTTGGCACTGTCTGGACAGCGCAGGTTTGAGGTGGGGGCAGGTTGGGTCTGGGACATATCTTTAATCGTTTGGATTTTTTGGAGGCGGACGGCAACTCAAGGCCAAAGGCTCCTCGATAAAAAGACCGGTCCTTTTCCCTGTAAGGAAAAATTGCCAGTCCAGGTTGCTGATGTCAGTTTGTAGGGTTCCCTTGGGACTTTCAGGGCAGCACAGGTTTGAGGTGGGGGCAGGTTGGGTCTGGGAAGTATCTTTAATCGTTTGGATTTTTTGGAGGCGGCCGGCCACTCAAGGCCAAAAGCCCTTGGAGACAAACACCAGCCCTTTTCCCTGTTAAGGAAAAGTTGCCAGCCCAGGTTCCTCATGTCAGTTTATAGCATTCTCTTGGGACTGTCAGGGCAGCACAAGTTTGTAGTGGGGGCAGGTTAGGTCTGGGACATATCTTTAATCGTTTGGATTTTTTGGAGGCGGCCGGCCACCCAAGGCCACAGTCTCCTCGAGAAAAAGACCGGTCCTTTTCCCTGTAAGGAAAAGTTGCCAGTCCAGGTTGCTGATGTCAGTTAATAGGGTTCCCTTGGCACTGTCAGGGCAGCACAAGTTTGTGGTGGGGGCAAGTTAGGTCTGGGACATATCTTTAATCGTTTGGATTTTTTGGAGGCGGACGGCAACTCAAGGCCAAAGGCTCCTCGAGAAAAAGACCGGTCCTTTTCCCTGTAAGGAAAAGTTGCCGGTCCAGGTTGCTGATGTCAGTTTGTAGGGTTCCCTTGAGACTGTCAGGGCAGCACAGGTTTGAGGTGGGGGCAGGTTGGGTCTGGGAAGTATCTTTAATCATTTGGATTTTCAGAGGCGTATGGCCACTCAAGGCCAAAAGCCCTTGGAGACAAACACCGGCCCTTTACCCTTTGAAGGAAAAGTTGCCAGCCCAGGTTCCTGATGTCAGTTTATAGGGTTCCCTTGGCACTGTCAGGGCAGCACAAGTTTGTGGTGGGGGCAGGTTAGGTCTGGGACATATCTTTAATCGTTTGGATTTTTTGGAGGCGTACGGCCACCCAAGGCCACAGTCTCCTTGAGAAAAAGACCAGTCCTTTTCCCTGTAAGGAAAAATTGCCAGTCCAGGTTGCTGATGTCAGTTTGTAGGGTTCCCTTTGGACTGTCAGGGCAGCACAAATTTGAGGTGGGGGCCGGTTGGGTCTGGGACATATCTTTAATCGTTTGGATTTTTTGGAGTCATCTGGCAAGTCAAGGCCAAAGGCCCTTGGAGACAAACACCGGCCGTATTCCCTTTTAAGGAAAAGTTGCCAGCCCAGGTTCCTGATGTCAGTTTATAGGGTTCTTTTTGGACTGTCAGGGCAGCACATGTAAGAGCTTGGGGAATGTTGGGTCTGGGACATATCCTTCATCGTTTGGATTTTTTGGAGGAGGCCGGCCACTCAAGGCCAAAGACTCATCGAGAAAAAACCACCCATTTTCCCTGTGAAGGAAAAGTTTCCAGGGCAGGTTCCTCTTGTCAGTTGGTAGGGTTCCCTTGGGACTGTCAGGGAAGCACAGGTTTGAGGTGGGGGCAGGTTGGGTCTGGGACATATCTTTAATCGTTTGGATATTTTGGAGGCGGCCGGCCACTCTGGGACAAAGGCCCTTGAAGACAAACACCAGCCCTTTTCCCTGTGAAGGAAAAGTTGAGAGCCCAGGAGCCCAGGTTCCTCTTGTCAGTTTATAGCGTTCTCTTGGGACTGTCAGGGCAGCACAAGTTTGTAGTGGGGGCAGGTTGGGTCTAGGACATATCTTTAATCGTTTGGAGTTTTTGGAGGCATCCGGCTACTCAGGGACAAAGGCCCTTGGAGACAAACACCGGCTGTATTCCCTGTGAAGGAAAAGTTGCCAGCCCTGGTTGCTGATGTCAGTTTGTAGGGTTCCCTTGGGACTGTCTGAGAAGCACCGGTTTGAGGTGGGGGCAGGTTGAGTCTGGGAAGTATCTTTAATCATTTGGATTTTCGGAGACGGCCGGCCACTCAAGGCCAAAAGCCCTTGGAGACAAACACCGGCCCTTTTCCCTGTTAAGGAAAAGTTGCCAGCCCAGGTTCCTGTTGTCAGTTTATAGGGTTCCCTTGGCACTGTCAGGGCAGCACAAGTTTGTGGTGGGGGCAAGTTAGGTCTGGGACATATCTTAAATCGTTTGGATTTTTTGGAGGCGGACGGCCACCCAAGGCCACAGTCTCCTTGAGAAAAAGACCAGTCCTTTTCCCTGTAAGGAAAAATTGCCAGTCCAGGTTGCTGATGTCAGTTTGTGGAGTTCCCTTGGCACTGTCAAGGCAGCACAGTTTTGAGGTGGGGGCAGGTTGGGTCTGGGAAATATCTTTAATAGTTTGGATTTTTTTGGAGGCGTCAGGCCACTGTAGGACAATGGCCCCTGCAGGAAAACACCGGCCATTTTCGCTGGGAAGGAAAAGTGTCCAGCCCAGGATCCTGCTGTCACTTTGTAGGGTTCCCTAGGGACTGTCAGGGTAGCACAGGTTAGAGGTGGGGGCCGGTTGGGTCTGGGACTTATCCTTAATTGTTTGGATTTTTTGGAGGCGTCCGGCCACTCAAGGCCAAAAGCCCTTGGAGACAAACACCAGCCCTTTTCCCTGTTAAGGAAAAGTTGCCAGCCCAGGTTCCTCATGTCAGTTTATAGCATTCTCTTGGGACTGTCAGGGCAGCACAAGTTTGTAGTGGGGGCAGGTTAGGTCTGGGACATATCTTTAATCGTTTGGATTTTTTGGAGGCGGCCGGCCACCCAAGGCCACAGTCTCCTCGAGAAAAAGACCGGTCCTTTTCCCTGTAAGGAAAAGTTGCCAGTCCAGGTTGCTGATGTCAGTTTGTAGGGTTCCCTTGGCACTGTCAGGGCAGCACAAGTTTGTGGTGGGGGCAAGTTAGGTCTGGGACATATCTTTAATCGTTTGGATTTTTTGGAGGCGGACGGCAACTCAAGGCCAAAGGCTCCTCGAGAAAAAGACCGGTCCTTTTCCCTGTAAGGAAAAGTTGCCGGTCCAGGTTGCTGATGTCAATTTGTAGGGTTCCCTTGGGACTGTCAGGGCAGCACAGGTTTGAGGTGGGGGCAGGTTGGGTCTGGGAAGTATCTTTAATCATTTGGATTTTCGGAGGCGGCCGGCCACTCAAGGCCAAAAGCCCTTGGAGACAAACACCGGCCCTTTACCCTTTGAAGGAAAAGTTGCCAGCCCAGGTTCCTGATGTCAGTTTATAGGGTTCCCTTGGCACTGTCAGGGCAGCACAAGTTTGTGGTGGGGGCAGGTTAGGTCTGGGACATATCTTAAATCGTTTGGATTTTTTGGAGGCGGCCGGCCACCCAAGGCCACAATCTCCTTGAGAAAAAAGACCGGTCCTTTTCCCTGTAAGGAAAAATTGCCAGTCCAGGTTGCTGATGTCAGTTTGTAGGGTTCCCTTTGGACTGTCAGGGCAGCACAAATTTGAGGTGGGGGCAGGTTGGGTCTGGGACATATCCTTCATCGTTTGGATTTTTTGGAGGCGGCCAGCCACTCAAGGACAAAGGTCCCTGCAGGAAAACACCGGCCCATTTTCGCTGGGAAGGAAAAGTGTCCAGCCCAGGATCCTGCTGTCACTTTGTAGGGTTCCCTAGGGACTGTCAGGGTAGCACAGGTTAGAGGTGGGGGCCGGTTGGGTCTGGGACATATCTTTAATCGTTTGGATTTTTTGGAGTCATCTGGCAAGTCAAGGCCAAAGGCCCTTGGAGACAAACACCGGCCGTATTCCCTTTTAAGGAAAAGTTGCCAGCCCAGGTTCCTGATGTCAGTTTATAGGGTTCTTTTTGGACTGTCAGGGCAGCACATGTAAGAGCTTGGGGAATGTTGGGTCTGGGACATATCCTTCATCGTTTGGATTTTTTGGAGGAGGCCGGCCACTCAAGGCCAAAGACTCATCGAGAAAAAACCACCCATTTTCCCTGTGAAGGAAAAGTTTCCAGGGCAGGTTCCTCTTGTCAGTTGGTAGGGTTCCCTTGGGACTGTCAGGGAAGCACAGGTTTGAGGTGGGGGCAGGTTGGGTCTGGGACATATCTTTAATCGTTTGGATATTTTGGAGGCGGCCGGCCACTCTGGGACAAAGGCCCTTGAAGACAAACACCAGCCCTTTTCCCTGTGAAGGAAAAGTTGAGAGCCCAGGAGCCCAGGTTCCTCTTGTCAGTTTATAGCGTTCTCTTGGGACTGTCAGGGCAGCACAAGTTTGTAGTGGGGGCAGGTTGGGTCTAGGACATATCTTTAATCGTTTGGAGTTTTTGGAGGCATCCGGCTACTCAGGGACAAAGGCCCTTGGAGACAAACACCGGCTGTATTCCCTGTGAAGGAAAAGTTGCCAGCCCTGGTTGCTGATGTCAGTTTGTAGGGTTCCCTTGGGACTGTCAGAGAAGCACCGGTTTGAGGTGGGGGCAGGTTGAGTCTGGGAAGTATCTTTAATCATTTGGATTTTCGGAGACGGCCGGCCACTCAAGGCCAAAAGCCCTTGGAGACAAACACCGGCCCTTTTCCCTGTTAAGGAAAAGTTGCCAGCCCAGGTTCCTGTTGTCAGTTTATAGGGTTCCCTTGGCACTGTCAGGGCAGCACAAGTTTGTGGTGGGGGCAAGTTAGGTCTGGGACATATCTTTAATAGTTTGGATTTTTTGGAGGCGTCAGGCCACTGTAGGACAATGGCCCCTGCAGGAAAACACCGGCCATTTTCGCTGGGAAGGAAAAGTGTCCAGCCTAGGATCCTGCTGTCACTTTGTAGGGTTCCCTTTGGACTGTCAGGGTAGCACAGGTTAGAGGTGGGGGCCGGTTGGGTCTGGGACTTATCCTTAATTGTTTGGATTTTTTGGAGGCGTCCGGCCACTCAAGGCCAAAAGCCCTTGGAGACAAACACCAGCCCTTTTCCCTGTTAAGGAAAAGTTGCCAGCCCAGGTTCCTCATGTCAGTTTATAGCATTCTCTTGGGACTGTCAGGGCAGCACAAGTTTGTAGTGGGGGCAGGTTAGGTCTGGGACATATCTTTAATCGTTTGGATTTTTTGGAGGCGGCCGGCCACCCAAGGCCACAGTCTCCTCGAGAAAAAGACCGGTCCTTTTCCCTGTAAGGAAAAGTTGCCGGTCCAGGTTGCTGATGTCAGTTTGTAGGGTTCCCTTGGGACTGTCTGGACAGCGCAGGTTTGAGGTGGGGGCAGGTTGGGTCTGGGACATATCTTTAATCGTTTGGATTTTTTGGAGGCGGACGGCAACTCAAGGCCAAAGGCTCCTCGAGAAAAAGACCGGTCCTTTTCCCTGTAAGGAAAAGTTGCCGGTCCAGGTTGCTGATGTCAGTTTGTAGGGTTCCCTTGAGACTGTCAGGGCAGCACAGGTTTGAGGTGGGGGCAGGTTGGGTCTGGGAAGTATCTTTAATCATTTGGATTTTCAGAGGCGTATGGCCACTCAAGGCCAAAAGCCCTTGGAGACAAACACCGGCCCTTTACCCTTTGAAGGAAAAGTTGCCAGCCCAGGTTCCTGATGTCAGTTTATAGGGTTCCCTTGGCACTGTCAGGGCAGCACAAGTTTGTGGTGGGGGCAGGTTAGGTCTGGGACATATCTTTAATCGTTTGGATTTTTTGGAGGCGTACGGCCACCCAAGGCCACAGTCTCCTTGAGAAAAAGACCAGTCCTTTTCCCTGTAAGGAAAAATTGCCAGTCCAGGTTGCTGATGTCAGTTTGTAGGGTTCCCTTTGGACTGTCAGGGCAGCACAAATTTGAGGTGGGGGCAGGTTGGGTCTGGGACATATCCTTCATCGTTTGGATTTTTTGGAGGCGGCCAGCCACTCAAGGACAAAGGTCCCTGCAGGAAAACACCGGCCCATTTTCGCTGGGAAGGAAAAGTGTCCAGCCCAGGATCCTGCTGTCACTTTGTAGGGTTCCCTAGGGACTGTCAGGGTAGCACAGGTTAGAGGTGGGGGCCGGTTGGGTCTGGGACATATCTTTAATCGTTTGGAGTTTTTGGAGGCATCTGGCAAGTCAAGGCCAAAGGCCCTTGGAGACAAACACCGGCCGTATTCCCTTTTAAGGAAAAGTTGCCAGCCCAGGTTCCTGATGTCAGTTTATAGGGTTCTTTTTGGACTGTCAGGGCAGCACATGTAAGAGCTTGGGGAATGTTGGGTCTGGGACATATCCTTCATCGTTTGGATTTTTTGGAGGAGGCCGGCCACTCAAGGCCAAAGACTCATCGAGAAAAAACCACCCATTTTCCCTGTGAAGGAAAAGTTTCCAGGGCAGGTTCCTCTTGTCAGTTGGTAGGGTTCCCTTGGGACTGTCAGGGAAGCACAGGTTTGAGGTGGGGGCAGGTTGGGTCTGGGACATATCTTTAATCGTTTGGATATTTTGGAGGCGGCCGGCCACTCTGGGACAAAGGCCCTTGAAGACAAACACCAGCCCTTTTCCCTGTGAAGGAAAAGTTGAGAGCCCAGGAGCCCAGGTTCCTCTTGTCAGTTTATAGCGTTCTCTTGGGACTGTCAGGGCAGCACAAGTTTGTAGTGGGGGCAGGTTGGGTCTAGGACATATCTTTAATCGTTTGGAGTTTTTGGAGGCATCCGGCTACTCAGGGACAAAGGCCCTTGGAGACAAACACCGGCTGTATTCCCTGTGAAGGAAAAGTTGCCAGCCCTGGTTGCTGATGTCAGTTTGTAGGGTTCCCTTGGGACTGTCAGAGAAGCACCGGTTTGAGGTGGGGGCAGGTTGAGTCTGGGAAGTATCTTTAATCATTTGGATTTTCGGAGACGGCCGGCCACTCAAGGCCAAAAGCCCTTGGAGACAAACACCGGCCCTTTTCCCTGTTAAGGAAAAGTTGCCAGCCCAGGTTCCTGTTGTCAGTTTATAGGGTTCCCTTGGCACTGTCAGGGCAGCACAAGTTTGTGGTGGGGGCAAGTTAGGTCTGGGACATATCTTAAATCGTTTGGATTTTTTGGAGGCGGCCGGCCACCCAAGGCCACAGTCTCCTTGAGAAAAAGACCAGTCCTTTTCCCTGTAAGGAAAAATTGCCAGTCCAGGTTGCTGATGTCAGTTTGTGGAGTTCCCTTGGCACTGTCAAGGCAGCACAGTTTTGAGGTGGGGGCAGGTTGGGTCTGGGAAATATCTTTAATAGTTTGGATTTTTTTGGAGGTGTCAGGCCACTGTAGGACAATGGCCCCTGCAGGAAAACACCGGCCATTTTCGCTGGGAAGGAAAAGTGTCCAGCCCAGGATCCTGCTGTCACTTTGTAGGGTTCCCTAGGGACTGTCAGGGTAGCACAGGTTAGAGGTGGGGGCCGGTTGGGTCTGGGACTTATCCTTAATTGTTTGGATTTTTTGGAGGCGTCCGGCCACTCAAGGCCAAAAGCCCTTGGAGACAAACACCAGCCCTTTTCCCTGTTAAGGAAAAGTTGCCAGCCCAGGTTCCTCATGTCAGTTTATAGCATTCTCTTGGGACTGTCAGGGCAGCACAAGTTTGTAGTGGGGGCAGGTTAGGTCTGGGACATATCTTTAATCGTTTGGATTTTTTGGAGGCGGCCGGCCACCCAAGGCCACAGTCTCCTCGAGAAAAAGACCGGTCCTTTTCCCTGTAAGGAAAAGTTGCCAGTCCAGGTTGCTGATGTCAGTTTGTAGGGTTCCCTTGGCACTGTCAGGGCAGCACAAGTTTGTGGTGGGGGCAAGTTAGGTCTGGGACATATCTTTAATAGTTTGGATTTTTTGGAGGCGGACGGCAACTCAAGGCCAAAGGCTCCTCGAGAAAAAGACCGGTCCTTTTCCCTGTAAGGAAAAGTTGCCGGTCCAGGTTGCTGATGTCAATTTGTAGGGTTCCCTTGGGACTGTCAGGGCAGCACAGGTTTGAGGTGGGGGCAGGTTGGGTCTGGGAAGTATCTTTAATCATTTGGATTTTCAGAGGCGTATGGCCACTCAAGGCCAAAAGCCCTTGGAGACAAACACCGGCCCTTTACCCTTTGAAGGAAAAGTTGCCAGCCCAGGTTCCTGATGTCAGTTTATAGGGTTCCCTTGGCACTGTCAGGGCAGCACAAGTTTGTAGTGGGGGCAGGTTAGGTCTGGGACATATCTTAAATCGTTTGGATTTTTTGGAGGCGGCCGGCCACCCAAGGCCACAGTCTCCTTGAGAAAAAAGACCGGTCCTTTTCCCTGTAAGGAAAAATTGCCAGTCCAGGTTGCTGATGTCAGTTTGTAGGGTTCCCTTTGGACTGTCAGGGCAGCACAAATTTGAGGTGGGGGCAGGTTGGGTCTGGGACATATCCTTCATCGTTTGGATTTTTTGGAGGCGGCCAGCCACTCAAGGACAAAGGTCCCTGCAGGAAAACACCGGCCCATTTTCGCTGGGAAGGAAAAGTGTCCAGCCCAGGATCCTGCTGTCACTTTGTAGGGTTCCCTAGGGACTGTCAGGGTAGCACAGGTTAGAGGTGGGGGCCGGTTGGGTCTGGGACATATCTTTAATCGTTTGGATTTTTTGGAGTCATCTGGCAAGTCAAGGCCAAAGGCCCTTGGAGACAAACACCGGCCGTATTCCCTTTTAAGGAAAAGTTGCCAGCCCAGGTTCCTGATGTCAGTTTATAGGGTTCTTTTTGGACTGTCAGGGCAGCACATGTAAGAGCTTGGGGAATGTTGGGTCTGGGACATATCCTTCATCGTTTGGATTTTTTGGAGGAGGCCGGCCACTCAAGGCCAAAGACTCATCGAGAAAAAACCACCCATTTTCCCTGTGAAGGAAAAGTTTCCAGGGCAGGTTCCTCTTGTCAGTTGGTAGGGTTCCCTTGGGACTGTCAGGGAAGCACAGGTTTGAGGTGGGGGCAGGTTGGGTCTGGGACATATCTTTAATCGTTTGGATATTTTGGAGGCGGCCGGCCACTCTGGGACAAAGGCCCTTGAAGACAAACACCAGCCCTTTTCCCTGTGAAGGAAAAGTTGAGAGCCCAGGAGCCCAGGTTCCTCTTGTCAGTTTATAGCGTTCTCTTGGGACTGTCAGGGCAGCACAAGTTTGTAGTGGGGGCAGGTTGGGTCTAGGACATATCTTTAATCGTTTGGAGTTTTTGGAGGCATCCGGCTACTCAGGGACAAAGGCCCTTGGAGACAAACACCGGCTGTATTCCCTGTGAAGGAAAAGTTGCCAGCCCTGGTTGCTGATGTCAGTTTGTAGGGTTCCCTTGGGACTGTCAGAGAAGCACCGGTTTGAGGTGGGGGCAGGTTGAGTCTGGGAAGTATCTTTAATCATTTGGATTTTCGGAGACGGCCGGCCACTCAAGGCCAAAAGCCCTTGGAGACAAACACCGGCCCTTTTCCCTGTTAAGGAAAAGTTGCCAGCCCAGGTTCCTGTTGTCAGTTTATAGGGTTCCCTTGGCACTGTCAGGGCAGCACAAGTTTGTGGTGGGGGCAAGTTAGGTCTGGGACATATCTTAAATCGTTTGGATTTTTTGGAGGCGGCCGGCCACCCAAGGCCACAGTCTCCTTGAGAAAAAGACCAGTCCTTTTCCCTGTAAGGAAAAATTGCCAGTCCAGGTTGCTGATGTCAGTTTGTGGAGTTCCCTTGGCACTGTCAAGGCAGCACAGTTTTGAGGTGGGGGCAGGTTGGGTCTGGGAAATATCTTTAATAGTTTGGATTTTTTTGGAGGTGTCAGGCCACTGTAGGACAATGGCCCCTGCAGGAAAACACCGGCCATTTTCGCTGGGAAGGAAAAGTGTCCAGCCCAGGATCCTGCTGTCACTTTGTAGGGTTCCCTAGGGACTGTCAGGGTAGCACAGGTTAGAGGTGGGGGCCGGTTGGGTCTGGGACTTATCCTTAATTGTTTGGATTTTTTGGAGGCGTCCGGCCACTCAAGGCCAAAAGCCCTTGGAGACAAACACCAGCCCTTTTCCCTGTTAAGGAAAAGTTGCCAGCCCAGGTTCCTCATGTCAGTTTATAGCATTCTCTTGGGACTGTCAGGGCAGCACAAGTTTGTAGTGGGGGCAGGTTAGGTCTGGGACATATCTTTAATCGTTTGGATTTTTTGGAGGCGGCCGGCCACCCAAGGCCACAGTCTCCTCGAGAAAAAGACCGGTCCTTTTCCCTGTAAGGAAAAGTTGCCAGTCCAGGTTGCTGATGTCAGTTTGTAGGGTTCCCTTGGCACTGTCAGGGCAGCACAAGTTTGTGGTGGGGGCAAGTTAGGTCTGGGACATATCTTTAATCGTTTGGATTTTTTGGAGGCGGACGGCAACTCAAGGCCAAAGGCTCCTCGAGAAAAAGACCGGTCCTTTTCCCTGTAAGGAAAAGTTGCCGGTCCAGGTTGCTGATGTCAATTTGTAGGGTTCCCTTGGGACTGTCAGGGCAGCACAGGTTTGAGGTGGGGGCAGGTTGGGTCTGGGAAGTATCTTTAATCATTTGGATTTTCAGAGGCGTATGGCCACTCAAGGCCAAAAGCCCTTGGAGACAAACACCGGCCCTTTACCCTTTGAAGGAAAAGTTGCCAGCCCAGGTTCCTGATGTCAGTTTATAGGGTTCCCTTGGCACTGTCAGGGCAGCACAAGTTTGTGGTGGGGGCAGGTTAGGTCTGGGACATATCTTAAATCGTTTGGATTTTTTGGAGGCGGCCGGCCACCCAAGGCCACAGTCTCCTTGAGAAAAAAGACCGGTCCTTTTCCCTGTAAGGAAAAATTGCCAGTCCAGGTTGCTGATGTCAGTTTGTAGGGTTCCCTTTGGACTGTCAGGGCAGCACAAATTTGAGGTGGGGGCAGGTTGGGTCTGGGACATATCCTTCATCGTTTGGATTTTTTGGAGGCGGCCAGCCACTCAAGGACAAAGGTCCCTGCAGGAAAACACCGGCCCATTTTCGCTGGGAAGGAAAAGTGTCCAGCCCAGGATCCTGCTGTCACTTTGTAGGGTTCCCTAGGGACTGTCAGGGTAGCACAGGTTAGAGGTGGGGGCCGGTTGGGTCTGGGACATATCTTTAATCGTTTGGATTTTTTGGAGTCATCTGGCAAGTCAAGGCCAAAGGCCCTTGGAGACAAACACCGGCCGTATTCCCTTTTAAGGAAAAGTTGCCAGCCCAGGTTCCTGATGTCAGTTTATAGGGTTCTTTTTGGACTGTCAGGGCAGCACATGTAAGAGCTTGGGGAATGTTGGGTCTGGGACATATCCTTCATCGTTTGGATTTTTTGGAGGAGGCCGGCCACTCAAGGCCAAAGACTCATCGAGAAAAAACCACCCATTTTCCCTGTGAAGGAAAAGTTTCCAGGGCAGGTTCCTCTTGTCAGTTGGTAGGGTTCCCTTGGGACTGTCAGGGAAGCACAGGTTTGAGGTGGGGGCAGGTTGGGTCTGGGACATATCTTTAATCGTTTGGATATTTTGCAGGCGGCCGGCCACTCTGGGACAAAGGCCCTTGAAGACAAACACCAGCCCTTTTCCCTGTGAAGGAAAAGTTGAGAGCCCAGGAGCCCAGGTTCCTCTTGTCAGTTTATAGCGTTCTCTTGGGACTGTCAGGGCAGCACAAGTTTGTAGTGGGGGCAGGTTGGGTCTAGGACATATCTTTAATCGTTTGGAGTTTTTGGAGGCATCCGGCTACTCAGGGACAAAGGCCCTTGGAGACAAACACCGGCTGTATTCCCTGTGAAGGAAAAGTTGCCAGCCCTGGTTGCTGATGTCAGTTTGTAGGGTTCCCTTGGGACTGTCAGAGAAGCACCGGTTTGAGGTGGGGGCAGGTTGAGTCTGGGAAGTATCTTTAATCATTTGGATTTTCGGAGACGGCCGGCCACTCAAGGCCAAAAGCCCTTGGAGACAAACACCGGCCCTTTTCCCTGTTAAGGAAAAGTTGCCAGCCCAGGTTCCTGTTGTCAGTTTATAGGGTTCCCTTGGCACTGTCAGGGCAGCACAAGTTTGTGGTGGGGGCAAGTTAGGTCTGGGACATATCTTAAATCGTTTGGATTTTTTGGAGGCGGACGGCCACCCAAGGCCACAGTCTCCTTGAGAAAAAGACCAGTCCTTTTCCCTGTAAGGAAAAATTGCCAGTCCAGGTTGCTGATGTCAGTTTGTGGAGTTCCCTTGGCACTGTCAAGGCAGCACAGTTTTGAGGTGGGGGCAGGTTGGGTCTGGGAAATATCTTTAATAGTTTGGATTTTTTTGGAGGCGTCAGGCCACTGTAGGACAATGGCCCCTGCAGGAAAACACCGGCCATTTTCGCTGGGAAGGAAAAGTGTCCAGCCCAGGATCCTGCTGTCACTTTGTAGGGTTCCCTAGGGACTGTCAGGGTAGCACAGGTTAGAGGTGGGGGCCGGTTGGGTCTGGGACTTATCCTTAATTGTTTGGATTTTTTGGAGGCGTCCGGCCACTCAAGGCCAAAAGCCCTTGGAGACAAACACCAGCCCTTTTCCCTGTTAAGGAAAAGTTGCCAGCCCAGGTTCCTCATGTCAGTTTATAGCATTCTCTTGGGACTGTCAGGGCAGCACAAGTTTGTAGTGGGGGCAGGTTAGGTCTGGGACATATCTTTAATCGTTTGGATTTTTTGGAGGCGGCCGGCCACCCAAGGCCACAGTCTCCTCGAGAAAAAGACCGGTCCTTTTCCCTGTAAGGAAAAGTTGCCAGTCCAGGTTGCTGATGTCAGTTTGTAGGGTTCCCTTGGCACTGTCAGGGCAGCACAAGTTTGTGGTGGGGGCAAGTTAGGTCTGGGACATATCTTTAATCGTTTGGATTTTTTGGAGGCGGACGGCAACTCAAGGCCAAAGGCCCTTGGAGACAAAGACCGGTCCTTTTCCCTGTAAGGAAAAGTTGCCGGTCCAGGTTGCTGATGTCAATTTGTAGGGTTCCCTTGGGACTGTCAGGGCAGCACAGGTTTGAGGTGGGGGCAGGTTGGGTCTGGGAAGTATCTTTAATCATTTGGATTTTCAGAGGCGTATGGCCACTCAAGGCCAAAAGCCCTTGGAGACAAACACCGGCCCTTTTCCCTGTTAAGGAAAAGTTGCCAGCCCAGGTTCCTGATGTCAGTTTATAGGGTTCCCTTGGCACTGTCAGGGCAGCACAAGTTTGTGGTGGGGGCAGGTTAGGTCAGGGACATATCTTAAATCGTTTGGATTTTTTGGAGGCGGCCGGCCACCCAAGGCCACAGTCTCCTTGAGAAAAAATACCGGTCCTTTTCCCTGTAAGGAAAAATTTCCAGTCCAGGTTGCTGATGTCAGTTTGTAGGGTTCCCTTTGGACTGTCAGGGCAGCACAAATTTGAGGTGGGGGCAGGTTGGGTCTGGGACATATCCTTCATCGTTTGGATTTTTTGGAGGCGGCCAGCCACTCAAGGACAAAGGTCCCTGCAGGAGAACACCGGCCCATTTTCCCTGGGAAGGAAAAGTGTCCAGCCCAGGATCCTGCTGTCACTTTGTAGGGTTCCCTAGGGACTGTCAGGGTAGCACAGGTTAGAGGTGGGGGCCGGTTGGGTCTGGGACATATCTTTAATCGTTTGGATTTTTTGGAGTCATCTGGCAAGTCAAGGCCAAAGGCCCTTGGAGACAAACACCGGCCGTATTCCCTTTTAAGGAAAAGTTGCCAGCCCAGGTTCCTGATGTCAGTTTATAGGGTTCTTTTTGGACTGTCAGGGCAGCACATGTAAGAGCTTGGGGAATGTTGGGTCTGGGACATATCCTTCATCGTTTGGATTTTTTGGAGGAGGCCGGCCACTCAAGGCCAAAGACTCATCGAGAAAAAACCACCCATTTTCCCTGTGAAGGAAAAGTTTCCAGGGCAGGTTCCTCTTGTCAGTTTGTAGGGTTCCCTTGGGACTGTCAGGGAAGCACAGGTTTGAGGTGGGGGCAGGTTGGGTCTGGGACATATCTTTAATCGTTTGGATATTTTGCAGGCGGCCGGCCACTCTGGGACAAAGGCCCTTGAAGACAAACACCAGCCCTTTTCCCTGTGAAGGAAAAGTTGAGAGCCC
Source organism: Anomalospiza imberbis (assembly GCF_031753505.1). Classification (NCBI taxonomy): domain Eukaryota; kingdom Metazoa; phylum Chordata; class Aves; order Passeriformes; family Viduidae; genus Anomalospiza; species Anomalospiza imberbis. The sequence goes on from NW_027099375.1 coordinate 63,575, forward strand.
AGGAGCCCAGGTTCCTCTTGTCAGTTTATAGCGTTCTCTTGGGACTGTCAGGGCAGCACAAGTTTGTAGTGGGGGCAGGTTGGGTCTAGGACATATCTTTAATCGTTTGGAGTTTTTGGAGGCATCCGGCTACTCAGGGACAAAGGCCCTTGGAGACAAACACCGGCTGTATTCCCTGTGAAGGAAAAGTTGCCAGTCCTGGTTGCTGATGTCAGTTTGTAGGGTTCCCTTGGGACTGTCAGAGAAGCACCGGTTTGAGGTGGGGGCAGGTTGAGTCTGGGAAGTATCTTTAATCATTTGGATTTTCGGAGACGGCCGGCCACTCAAGGTCAAAAGCCCTTGGAGACAAACACCGGCCCGTTTCCCTGTTAAGGAAAAGTTGCCAGCCCAGGTTCCTGTTGTCAGTTTATAGGGTTCCCTTGGCACTGTCAGGGCAGCACAAGTTTGTGGTGGGGGCAAGTTAGGTCTGGGACATATCTTTAATAGTTTGGATTTTTTGGAGGCGTCAGGCCACTGTAGGACAATGGCCCCTGCAGGAAAACACCGGCCATTTTCGCTGGGAAGGAAAAGTGTCCAGCCCAGGATCCTGCTGTCACTTTGTAGGGTTCCCTTTGGACTGTCAGGGTAGCACAGGTTAGAGGTGGGGGCCGGTTGGGTCTGGGACTTATCCTTAATTGTTTGGATTTTTTGGAGGCATCCGGCCACTCAAGGCCAAAAGCCCTTGGAGACAAACACCAGCCCTTTTCCCTGTTAAGGAAAAGTTGCCAGCCCAGGTTCCTCATGTCAGTTTATAGCATTCTCTTGGGACTGTCAGGGCAGCACAAGTTTGTAGTGGGGGCAGGTTAGGTCTGGGACATATCTTTAATCGTTTGGATTTTTTGGAGGCGGCCGGCCACCCAAGGCCACAGTCTCCTCGAGAAAAAGACCGGTCCTTTTCCCTGTAAGGAAAAGTTGCCGGTCCAGGTTGCTGATGTCAGTTTGTAGGGTTCCCTTGGGACTGTCTGGACAGCGCAGGTTTGAGGTGGGGGCAGGTTGGGTCTGGGACATATCTTTAATCGTTTGGATTTTTTGGAGGCGGACGGCAACTCAAGGCCAAAGGCTCCTCGAGAAAAAGACCGGTCCTTTTCCCTGTAAGGAAAAGTTGCCGGTCCAGGTTGCTGATGTCAGTTTGTAGGGTTCCCTTGAGACTGTCAGGGCAGCACAGGTTTGAGGTGGGGGCAGGTTGGGTCTGGGAAGTATCTTTAATCATTTGGATTTTCAGAGGCGTATGGCCACTCAAGGCCAAAAGCCCTTGGAGACAAACACCGGCCCTTTACCCTTTGAAGGAAAAGTTGCCAGCCCAGGTTCCTGATGTCAGTTTATAGGGTTCCCTTGGCACTGTCAGGGCAGCACAAGTTTGTGGTGGGGGCAGGTTAGGTCTGGGACATATCTTTAATCGTTTGGATTTTTTGGAGGCGGACGGCCACTCAAGGCCAAAGACTCATCGAGAAAAAACCACCCATTTTCCCTGTGAAGGAAAAGTTTCCAGGGCAGGTTCCTCTTGTCAGTTGGTAGGGTTCCCTTGGGACTGTCAGGGAAGCACAGGTTTGAGGTGGGGGCAGGTTGGGTCTGGGACATATCTTTAATCGTTTGGATATTTTGGAGGCGGCCGGCCACTCTGGGACAAAGGCCCTTGAAGACAAACACCAGCCCTTTTCCCTGTGAAGGAAAAGTTGAGAGCCCAGGAGCCCAGGTTCCTCTTGTCAGTTTATAGCGTTCTCTTGGGACTGTCAGGGCAGCACAAGTTTGTAGTGGGGGCAGGTTGGGTCTAGGACATATCTTTAATCGTTTGGAGTTTTTGGAGGCATCCGGCTACTCAGGGACAAAGGCCCTTGGAGACAAACACCGGCTGTATTCCCTGTGAAGGAAAAGTTGCCAGCCCTGGTTGCTGATGTCAGTTTGTAGGGTTCCCTTGGGACTGTCTGAGAAGCACCGGTTTGAGGTGGGGGCAGGTTGAGTCTGGGAAGTATCTTTAATCATTTGGATTTTCGGAGACGGCCGGCCACTCAAGGCCAAAAGCCCTTGGAGACAAACACCGGCCCTTTTCCCTGTTAAGGAAAAGTTGCCAGCCCAGGTTCCTGTTGTCAGTTTATAGGGTTCCCTTGGCACTGTGAGGGCAGCACAAGTTTGTGGTGGGGGCAAGTTAGGTCTGGGACATATCTTAAATCGTTTGGATTTTTTGGAGGCGGCCGGCCACCCAAGGCCACAGTCTCCTTGAGAAAAAGACCAGTCTTTTTCCCTGTAAGGAAAAATTGCCAGTCCAGGTTGCTGATGTCAGTTTGTGGAGTTCCCTTGGCACTGTCAAGGCAGCACAGTTTTGAGGTGGGGGCAGGTTGGGTCTGGGAAATATCTTTAATAGTTTGGATTTTTTTGGAGGTGTCAGGCCACTGTAGGACAATGGCCCCTGCAGGAAAACACCGGCCATTTTCGCTGGGAAGGAAAAGTGTCCAGCCCAGGATCCTGCTGTCACTTTGTAGGGTTCCCTAGGGACTGTCAGGGTAGCACAGGTTAGAGGTGGGGGCCGGTTGGGTCTGGGACTTATCCTTAATTGTTTGGATTTTTTGGAGGCGTCCGGCCACTCAAGGCCAAAAGCCCTTGGAGACAAACACCAGCCCTTTTCCCTGTTAAGGAAAAGTTGCCAGCCCAGGTTCCTCATGTCAGTTTATAGCATTCTCTTGGGACTGTCAGGGCAGCACAAGTTTGTAGTGGGGGCAGGTTAGGTCTGGGACATATCTTTAATCGTTTGGATTTTTTGGAGGCGGACGGCAACTCAAGGCCAAAGGCTCCTCGAGAAAAAGACCGGTCCTTTTCCCTGTAAGGAAAAGTTGCCGGTCCAGGTTGCTGATGTCAATTTGTAGGGTTCCCTTGGGACTGTCAGGGCAGCACAGGTTTGAGGTGGGGGCAGGTTGGGTCTGGGAAGTATCTTTAATCATTTGGATTTTCAGAGGCGTATGGCCACTCAAGGCCAAAAGCCCTTGGAGACAAACACCGGCCCTTTACCCCTTGAAGGAAAAGTTGCCAGCCCAGGTTCCTGATGTCAGTTTATAGGGTTCCCTTGGCACTGTCAGGGCAGCACAAGTTTGTGGTGGGGGCAGGTTAGGTCTGGGACATATCTTAAATCGTTTGGATTTTTTGGAGGCGGCCGGCCACCCAAGGCCACAGTCTCCTTGAGAAAAAAGACCGGTCCTTTTCCCTGTAAGGAAAAATTGCCAGTCCAGGTTGCTGATGTCAGTTTGTAGGGTTCCCTTTGGACTGTCAGGGCAGCACAAATTTGAGGTGGGGGCAGGTTGGGTCTGGGACATATCCTTCATCGTTTGGATTTTTTGGAGGCGGCCAGCCACTCAAGGACAAAGGTCCCTGCAGGAAAACACCGGCCCATTTTCCCTGGGAAGGAAAAGTGTCCAGCCCAGGATCCTGCTGTCACTTTGTAGGGTTCCCTAGGGACTGTCAGGGTAGCACAGGTTAGAGGTGGGGGCCGGTTGGGTCTGGGACATATCTTTAATCGTTTGGATTTTTTGGAGTCATCTGGCAAGTCAAGGCCAAAGGCCCTTGGAGACAAACACCGGCCGTATTCCCTTTTAAGGAAAAGTTGCCAGCCCAGGTTCCTGATGTCAGTTTATAGGGTTCTTTTTGGACTGTCAGGGCAGCACATGTAAGAGCTTGGGGAATGTTGGGTCTGGGACATATCCTTCATCGTTTGGATTTTTTGGAGGAGGCCGGCCACTCAAGGCCAAAGACTCATCGAGAAAAAACCACCCATTTTCCCTGTGAAGGAAAAGTTTCCAGGGCAGGTTCCTCTTGTCAGTTGGTAGGGTTCCCTTGGGACTGTCAGGGAAGCACAGGTTTGAGGTGGGGGCAGGTTGGGTCTGGGACATATCTTTAATCGTTTGGATATTTTGGAGGCGGCCGGCCACTCTGGGACAAAGGCCCTTGAAGACAAACACCAGCCCTTTTCCCTGTGAAGGAAAAGTTGAGAGCCCAGGAGCCCAGGTTCCTCTTGTCAGTTTATAGCGTTCTCTTGGGACTGTCAGGGCAGCACAAGTTTGTAGTGGGGGCAGGTTGGGTCTAGGACATATCTTTAATCGTTTGGAGTTTTTGGAGGCATCCGGCTACTCAGGGACAAAGGCCCTTGGAGACAAACACCGGCTGTATTCCCTGTGAAGGAAAAGTTGCCAGCCCTGGTTGCTGATGTCAGTTTGTAGGGTTCCCTTGGGACTGTCAGAGAAGCACCGGTTTGAGGTGGGGGCAGGTTGAGTCTGGGAAGTATCTTTAATCATTTGGATTTTCGGAGACGGCCGGCCACTCAAGGCCAAAAGCCCTTGGAGACAAACACCGGCCCTTTTCCCTGTTAAGGAAAAGTTGCCAGCCCAGGTTCCTGTTGTCAGTTTATAGGGTTCCCTTGGCACTGTCAGGGCAGCACAAGTTTGTGGTGGGGGCAAGTTAGGTCTGGGACATATCTTAAATCGTTTGGATTTTTTGGAGGCGGACGGCCACCCAAGGCCACAGTCTCCTTGAGAAAAAGACCAGTCCTTTTCCCTGTAAGGAAAAATTGCCAGTCCAGGTTGCTGATGTCAGTTTGTGGAGTTCCCTTGGCACTGTCAAGGCAGCACAGTTTTGAGGTGGGGGCAGGTTGGGTCTGGGAAATATCTTTAATAGTTTGGATTTTTTTGGAGGCGTCAGGCCACTGTAGGACAATGGCCCCTGCAGGAAAACACCGGCCATTTTCGCTGGGAAGGAAAAGTGTCCAGCCCAGGATCCTGCTGTCACTTTGTAGGGTTCCCTTTGGACTGTCAGGGTAGCACAGGTTAGAGGTGGGGGCCGGTTGGGTCTGGGACTTATCCTTAATTGTTTGGATTTTTTGGAGGCGTCCGGCCACTCAAGGCCAAAAGCCCTTGGAGACAAACACCAGCCCTTTTCCCTGTTAAGGAAAAGTTGCCAGCCCAGGTTCCTCATGTCAGTTTATAGCATTCTCTTGGGACTGTTAGGGCAGCACAAGTTTGTAGTGGGGGCAGGTTAGGTCTGGGACATATCTTTAATCGTTTGGATTTTTTGGAGGCGGCCGGCCACCCAAGGCCACAGTCTCCTCGAGAAAAAGACCGGTCCTTTTCCCTATAAGGAAAAGTTGCCGGTCCAGGTTGCTGATGTCAGTTTGTAGGGTTCCCTTGGGACTGTCTGGACAGCGCAGGTTTGAGGTGGGGGCAGGTTGGGTCTGGGACATATCTTTAATCGTTTGGATTTTTTGGAGGCGGACGGCAACTCAAGGCCAAAGGCTCCTCGAGAAAAAGACCGGTCCTTTTCCCTGTAAGGAAAAATTGCCAGTCCAGGTTGCTGATGTCAGTTTGTAGGGTTCCCTTTGGACTGTCAGGGCAGCACAGGTTTGAGGTGGGGGCAGGTTGGGTCTGGGAAGTATCTTTAATCATTTGGATTTTCAGAGGCGTACGGCCACTCAAGGCCAAAAGCCGTTGGAGACAAACACCGGCCCTTTACCCTTTGAAGGAAAAGTTGCCAGCCCAGGTTTCCTGATGTCAGTTTATAGGGTTCCCTTGGCACTGTCAGGGCAGCACAAGTTTGTGGTGGGGGCAGGTTAGGTCTGGGACATATCTTTAATCGTTTGGATTTTTTGGAGGCGGCCGGCCACCCAAGGCCACAGTCTCCTTGAGAAAAAGACCAGTCCTTTTCCCTGTAAGGAAAAATTGCCAGTCCAGGTTGCTGATGTCAGTTTGTAGGGTTCCCTTTGGACTGTCAGGGCAGCACAAATTTGAGGTGGGGGCAGGTTGGGTCTGGGACATATCCTTCATCGTTTGGATTTTTTGGAGGCGGGCCAGCCACTCAAGGACAAAGGTCCCTGCAGGAAAACACCGGCCCATTTTCCCTGGGAAGGAAAAGTGTCCAGCCCAGGATCCTGCTGTCACTTTGTAGGGTTCCCTAGGGACTGTCAGGGTAGCACAGGTTAGAGGTGGGGGCCGGTTGGGTCTGGGACATATCTTTAATCGTTTGGATATTTTGGAGTCATCTGGCAAGTCAAGGCCAAAGGCCCTTGGAGACAAACACCGGCCGTATTCCCTTTTAAGGAAAAGTTGCCAGCCCAGGTTCCTGATGTCAGTTTATAGGGTTCTTTTTGGACTGTCAGGGCAGCACATGTAAGAGCTTGGGGAATGTTGGGTCTGGGACATATCCTTCATCGTTTGGATTTTTTAGAGGAGGCCGGCCACTCAAGGCCAAAGACTCATCGAGAAAAAACCACCCATTTTCCCTGTGAAGGAAAAGTTTCCAGGGCAGGTTCCTCTTGTCAGTTGGTAGGGTTCCCTTGGGACTGTCAGGGAAGCACAGGTTTGAGGTGGGGGCAGGTTGGGTCTGGGACATATCTTTAATCGTTTGGATATTTTG